>NC_056741.1:1056581570-1056689070 GCF_019279795.1 Protopterus annectens | reverse complement strand
CAACTTGTGTCCAGATGTCTACAGGACTGGACATCATGTCATGATACCAAGTCTGATGTTTACACAGGATACTTATCCCATGAGGGATATCCAAAAATTGAACAAGCCAATAACCTTCAATTTTTTTGGATTTACGAAAATGTGATAGGGTTTTACATTCAAGGGATACATAGTTTGCAATCCTGACACTGCCTAGGGTGACACTGCCTACTAGATATGAGTAGTGGTCACTATGTGCAGATATGGCTGCGCCAAGCTAGCAGCCCGAGTATGGCTGGATTTGGTGGACGTTCAGGAATGGGGGGGGGGTTGTGTGCTGTAGAGGGGATGACGAGTATTCAATTATGCATCCAGGTGTGTTGTAGTTGGATGGCTCAGTTCCGTCCAGACCATTATGTGGGTATGTGCCGGTGACGTTTCTGTACATGTGTATTGCACATTTTAATATTCATATGTTTGTGTGATTGTGTTCTACAGTATGGCCTGTCAGGTTGTATTGTGGATGTGTATGTTTGTTCTTTGTGTTTCTTTCTGATTCACCCACTGCTCCCTCGTACACCTCCAGTTCACCTATTGTGCATCCAACACAGTCTCGCCTTTGCGGATTATTACATTACCCGTCCCCCCACACCCATATTCCACACACTCCATCCATCCCTTCTCTGATTGATGGCCCATGGCACGGTCAAGGGAACACATTGCATACACTACATATTTCTGGTACCTGTAGTGATTGTGAGGACTACCCTGGCATTCTTCACCTTCCACATGCTGTACATCATGCACATAGGTACACGCAAATACTTATCTTCCATGACATGGTAGGTAGACCTGGGTAATACCCATCCATCTTTGACACATCCTGACAAGGACGGCTTGGACCGCAAATGGGCAGATTTTGGCAGAATGCTCTGACCATTGGTAGGGTTGCACCTTTTCATATGGCCAGGATGGGATGTATTCCGGACACACATCAGATTTTACAGGACAACACATACCCACGGTCAGTACAATGGATAGTACTTTTGTTTTATGCCTAAATGTAAGCTTATTCTTGTAGCAATTTAGATGCTTCTTCTGTTTTCTTCTGTTTCGTTTACTTGCTTATTCTATTTCTTGTAACATGTAGGTATGTTACATACTGAAATAACTATTGTATGTGACTATTACATGAGATGTGGGACATAATTATGTCATACGGTCGCAGGATATTTTACATTTATAATGGTTTTGGTATGGACACATCTGCCCAGATGGGTACTGTCCCTCACAATGTGGGACAGGTGGTAACCCTGACCACTGGGCTAGACTTAGCTATTGACGGCCTGCTAACACAATGCATTTCACTTCCACTTGGTATAACTATCAACACTGCATTAGAATATGGGCACAGGGTTTTAAATGTCATTTGTTCGAGGGATGGGGACTCGATATTCGGCTACGTGCATTTGTGTTTGCTTCTTAATTTTGTGTTCACAAGAACTGTCTTGCATGCTTTGCATACGTTTCAGTATCCACAGACACTGAAAGGTGTGATTACTTTTGCAGGCAGACTGTAATATTCAGCATTTTAGGTTGCACGTAAACAGCCGACATTTCCACGCCTCCGTGCGGTGCTTCGACACGCCCCATGCACTCACGCACATTTCCTATACACGTGGATGTGGCGGCAGCGTGCCTTCATTAATACTGCTCCATCTGCACGCCGCACGGTGGGTGCAAGCCTAATGCCGGCCTTGCGCCGAGCTTCATGAATCCCGGGGTTAGTCTTTTTTGTTTCTCCGAGGTTTTCCATGTAGGATTAGATGCCATTCTCTTAAGTGTAGCATTAGCCCATTCCATCTCTTCTATTTTTTTCCAAGATCTTATGGTCTTTTACATAGTGCAGAGCAGAGTCCAAGTCTTCAAACATTTTGGGACACTCAGATGAAAATATCTTCAGCTTCGCAGGGAACAAAAGATGAGTCTTCACCTGTGCTTTCTTCAGTTCCTTTATCAAAGGTAGGAATATTTTTCTTTTAGCTATAACTGCTGATGAATAATCATTGTCAAAGTGTATTATAGCTTCATTTGATTTAATTGGTGACTTGCACCATGCAGTTTTTAGAACTAATTCCTTGTCAGAAGATGAGCGGAATTTAACAATGATAGATCTAGGCTGTTTTTTGTTGGATGTATTAATTGTGGTAAGAGAATGATGTGTTCTCTCAATACCAAAAGACATAGCTTCAGTGAAATCAAGAGTTTTAGGTAACCAAGTAGTGAGAAAGTTAATCATGTTGTTCCCCTCTATGCCTTCAGGTAATCCAAATATTCTTAGATTGTTGCATCTGGATCTGTTTTCAAGATCATCTAGTTTATTTTGTAGGAAAGTATTTTGTTTGAGTAAGAATTCCAGATTATTTTCATTTTCTATAATTCCATCCATATCATTTAGAGCTTCTTCGATACCTGATATCTGAGATTTTTGTTGTAGTAAATCATGATGAAGTAAATCTATTTGTTTGGTAGTATTTTCTTTGAAACTGTCTATTTTGGTATATAAATTATCAGTTTTTGTGATAAGGTCCTGTATATTTGTTATCAAAGTCTGAATCTCTCTTTTAAGGCTGGAATCCTGGTTGCTGGATTTAGTGACGCTCGTGATGAATTTCTTCAGATGAGAAGAAGTTATCCAAGAATAATTTTATAAGAAAATATGCCTTCTTAGTTTTAAAGTTGATATTATTATAGGTGAAGTTAAGTTCTATTAAGTCATGTATAAAAGTATTTTCAGTTTTTAGTCTGAAGGCAGAATTCTAGTCAGAATAATATTTCTTTAGTGGAGCTGTTGAATTCTGCTGCTACTCAGTGCCCATCTTGGCCATTCCCCCCAGCATGAATTTTCTGATGGATGTCACACCTGAAACTCAAATGTCTACCATTATTTTCTGACTTCATTCCTCAATGATTTGCCAGTGATTTTCCAGAAAGCCATAATTTTATGAGAAACAGACCAAAATATGAGGTAAAAATCTGGACAGTT
Source organism: Protopterus annectens (assembly GCF_019279795.1). Taxonomy (NCBI): domain Eukaryota; kingdom Metazoa; phylum Chordata; order Ceratodontiformes; family Protopteridae; genus Protopterus; species Protopterus annectens. Next base: position 1,056,686,045 of record NC_056741.1, on the reverse strand, counting down.
AAGAGGTATGGGTGCAGGGAAAAAATCTGCTTCACATAAATGGGAAACCTGTTTCACAGAAGGGGCAGTCTCTGAGACACATACATACCCCTTCAGTATTTCTTATTTATGTTGCAGATGAGGTTTAGATCCCTGAATCAGGTGGTTCTGATGCTATTTATTTTGTGGCTGTGCAACATGTTCATTAAGTTTGGATCAGAGGATGTTTTGTAGGTCAAACATGCACTGCCTATCAACAGTCTGTAGGAGATCAAGTATAAAGATAAGGCATTGAGGCAATCTGCATAGGACATGTTGCATACATTATGTTGTTTTTGTGAGGGACCTCTGTGGTACACCAGTTGTTGCATATGCCTGGTCATGTCCATACAGAAGGGAGCATTGTATTCTATGGTTGGTCTAATGTGGGCTGAGAACAATGGAACAAAGACCTCTTCGGACATAGATGCCATACCTTTGCTTATAAGTTGTGCAACATAAAAAATACTTCCTTACTACAGTAGATATATGTTGGTGAAAGGTCAAGTCACTGTCTACATTTACAAATCCTTCACCACGGGGTCCACTCTCAGTGATGCATACCTCTCAGCTGTACAGAGTTTCACAGAATGTCCAGATTGTTGCTTCATATTTTGGCCTATTCCCTTGTAAAATTTGTGTTTTTCTGGAAAATAACTGAGGATTGAAGTCACTAAATAATGACATAAATTTGAGTTTCAGGCTTCATATCCCTTGGAAAATGCATGCTAAAACCACACCAGTCATTCTAGATGTTTTCTAAGTTTATAAGAACAATATTTAATATTTGTTACTATTTTTGGCCCTTTGTTCACCCATAATTTTTAGGCATTGTCCAGATTTCTTGGGCTGAGAGGTTGAGAGGTATATAGAGATATATTATCAATGTGGTAGTCTACAGGAGTGGCTGTCTTTCCAAAATAAACTATTATGCACTTTTTGGCATTGAGTTGTAGACAGTGGCTATGGCACCAATTATTATTTGGTGTCAGGCCCTCTTAGAGAGTATTTGTGTCTTGGGGGGAATTCAGTGACTGGATCTAGTTTGCAATTTTCTACGGTCAGCCATAGGCTTTTGACACTAGCCTCGACTTTTGAGAAGTAGATGCCAAAAAGGAGCAGACCCAGCACTGAGCCCTGAGGAACTCCACTAATGACCAGCTTTTTTGTTGCGGTAGACACCCCTAGCCTGACTGCCTGGGGTTGTCTGTGAGCTAGCTGGCTATCTAGCAGATGACACAGGGGATTTATACTAATTTAATGAGCTTTCATATACAATGCCAGGGTGTGGTATTGTGTTGAATGTCTTGGTCAGGTCAAGGTAGGCAGTATGCACTGTTTTTCCCTTATCCATTGCTTTGGTGACCTTTTCTAAAATCTATCGGGTTGAGTAGGCACTACCTGCCTTTGACAAAACACAAGTGAAATGGATTTAATGTTTAAATGTTTCTTGTGTAGTCATTTATCAAATCCATGATTATTCTTTCCATGGCTTTACACATGATACTAGTCAAGCTTATGGGTTAGTAGTTTCCTGGGTCTGTAGTGGGCCTGTTCTTGTGCAGAAGGATAACATTTGAAGTCCTCCATTTGTTCAGCATGAAGATTGTTTAGATCGGCTTTTCCCGGTTAGGGGTCGCCACAGCGGAACTCTGGTCCGCTAATGATTGGCAGTAGATTTTTACGTGCCGAGTTGCCAGCCCTGATGCACAACCTTCAACGAAGGTACGCCCATTCACGCATGTCTCCACACAGAAGACGCTCTAGCTGAGAATCGAACTGGACAGCATCTTACTGTGAGGCGACAACGCTACCACAGTACCACCACCGCAGATATGAAGATTGTTTAGATTCTAGACTTAAACAGTGACTCTAGTGGGCCCATTAAGTCACACTGCATATTATTAAGGAGGCATCCTAAGATATTATCAGGTCCCATTGATGCATTATTTTTGCCTTAGAGAGTGCTTTGAGGACATGTTCCCTAGTGATAGTTGAGAGAGTAATGGTTTGAGGTATATCTTGAGTGGTGTGTGGTGGTGGGAATGGGCAAAGCTGGAGCTGAGTTTATCAGCCAGTACATTTCATATATCCTCCAGGTCAGTAAAAGTGACTTTGTTTACAATTAGTTTGGAATATTGATGTGTATTGCCTTTGAGGTTGTGATTATCCTTAGCCTGTGAGGCAATCCTTACTTCAAATTTAGCTTTGGTACACCTAATAAGTTCCCTGAGTTAGTTATTTAGTTTTATGAGAAAGTCATTGCCTTGCTGGGCATTGCACTTCCTGTTTTTGTATATAACTTTCTTCCTTCTGTTGCATAGCCTATTATTGCTAGGATTCCATCAGGATGGCTTGTTTTTTGAGTTTGTACTGTGCATACTTCAGGTTGGTACTACTGCCTCTATGCAGCTGTATACATGATTGTAAGGGTTTTTTGTGAATGACTTCACATAAGTAGCGGCATTCCCTGGGTTTGGGAGGGGGTATTTAAATTTATCCAGGGTCACTAAACATTAAGGGTTGAGAGTTGGTATAATGATTAAGATGTTTATCTCCTAGACACAAGGTACAGGGTTTGATCCTCAACTTTAGGGGAAATTGTTTAGGCTTAAAATGACCCACAATGGGAGCTAGCCTAGTGCTTACTTATGAACCTATGAAAAGTAGGACATTTGCCAAAAGCAAAGTCCCAAACCATATCATTGCATGTTGCAGGACCCCCTCTATGACCTAGGAAACCCATTCCAATTATTTAAATGAACTGGTGTCACTCCCCATTCAATGGAACACCATACTGGTGGGTGAGCTCAACTACCCTACTATGAACTGGGAATCATATACAACCCCAAATTTGCAGACCCAAAGTTTCCTGGATTTTGTCATTAAGAATGCACTGAATCAGCTAGTCTAAACATCCACTAGGGGTGCAACCATCCATGATCTAGTCCTCTGCAACATGGGAGAATGCTGAACATCCCCTCTCCCGAGTTTAACATTCTCATTGGTCAGATTGGACCATAAAGCTGTTTCCTTTGAAATAAAAATAAATCCTATGACAGCAGCTAACCCTGGAATTTGTAGGAATTATTTCAAGGTGAGTTGCACATGGAGAAGTTCAAGTGCATCGTATTGCTTGGCCAGCCCTGAGGTATTTTTATTTTCTATGTAAATAGAGGCAGTGCCACCTTTTCTCACTTTCTGTGCAGCAACTGATCTAAAAGTGTGGAGGGCACTACAGTCCTGCACTGCCAGGATGCTGTCTGCAGCTTTAAACCATGTCTCAGTAACTACATAGACATATGTGTTTTCCAGGGTGAGGAAAGCTTGCAGAGAATAGAGGGTTTTTTTTTTGTTTAGACTTCTGTCATTCTGCAATATCATCTAAACATTATCCTGAGATGGTTTTGTTATGTCAGATGGTTTGTCAGGTTGGCAGTTCCTGAAAAAAGCACTAAAGGGCGGACAAGGCTTTCATCAAAATTCAAAGGCCAAGAGCAGACAGGTGCAGAACATCCCTGGTGACGCAATGTAGTTTGTCAACTATGATCTCCCTGGCTGATAAATATTCTACCCCTTCAACTTCACAATCGTGCTTTCTGGGTTCAGCTGAAGAGTGCAAATCTACTGATCATGTTTTCCAGAGTCTGTAATTTATGGGTATTATAGGTTGGATGGAAGCATAATAAGAGCAAACAGTATGCGAGTTTAGGAAAGAGAACATTTTTGGCTAAAGCTGTCCATGCTATAGGAGTGAGTAGGTGAGAGATTCTGTAACATAGTTTTAGATGAGACAGTATTGTCAGTATGAGGTGACAAGGTTAAGCTGGGGTGAAGAGTAAGACTAAGATATCCTTGTTCTGTTACTTGTAAAACTGCAAGAAGGATATAGCCAAACTAGTGTCTTCACTGAGTAATACCTTAAGCCTCCTGCAGTGAAGGCCCATGGGATATATGCAAATGACCCCTTAAGGACATATCAGTATTTCAGCTACATGGCTTGTTAATACTCATGAAGTTTTACTTTTTTAAGACTTTATGGGTGCATTCAGGCCACCAAAGCCTAAACTGTGACCTTTTCACCCTTTGGTTTGGAGGTTCTGTTTCTTAACGGATGACTATATAATTTGGGTCTCATATACTCAGGTTGTATTATCATACATGTTTTTCTGACTTGATGTACATACATTTTTCTCCTTGGGTCTCTACTGAAAATAGGTTTGATGCCAAGTTAGACTTTTCTAATAACCAAATGAAACAAATAAATAATAAATATTAGTGATTCAACTACATGTCCACCTGTCTGTTATGATGTGCCACCCACTTTAAGTAGTCATCTATACATAGTGCCATTGAAAGTAAGCTGTACTCCCATTTGGCATAGATACATGATATGATATGCTTTCATATGCTTTTCTATTATTTGCTGTGTTCAAACCCATCTATCCATCCACGACCCCTTTTCCTATTTTACACGTAGGGTTGGGGTGTCACTTCAACAGCGACATTTATCTAGAGCCAAGGTTCACACTGGTGGATGGCAGCTCTGCAGCGGTTCTTCTTTCATACTACTCACCTACATGCACGCTCACACCTGTGGACAAATTTAATGTATCCATTCCTCCTACTGCATGTCATTGGGATGTGGGAGAAAACCGGAGCACCCAGAGAAAACCTGTACAAACACAGAGAGGACATGCAGACTCCACAGTGAAGGCACTCCAGATGAAAACTGAGCCATACAACCTCTTGCTATGAGGTGACAACACTGTCCTCTGTGCCAGTGTGACACCATGCTCACCTGAGTTCATATAAATTGTGATAATTTAAAATAAAAAGCAGAACAAATGTAACATCTGTGATCCTTACTGGTAAAATAAAATAAAAAAAGCAGCAATATATACATGAATCTAAGTGAAAACCTATTGCTGACTTTATGTGGGTGACTTGTAATAGAGTACATCCTGCAATGCATTGTATGACTTATACTGTTTGCAAATGCACAAATGAGTATTCAGACCTGGTCAGGCTTAATTGACTAGCTCTAGAGAAAATACAAAACTTGGACTGTTCACTAATATATTTTAAACAAATTGGATGTTATTTAATTGCATCCCTAACATGACCTGTATCATCTATTGCTAAAAATCCATCTTCTCTATTCCATGCCATATGTTTTCAGTGCAGCTGGTATTTCTATTGGATTTCCAGGGATATTTTATTATCAAGTCAGTCCTCTGGTGAAATATGTCTTTCAAGTTTCAGGATGTCATTTTTGCAAAAGCAGACTGAAATACTTCTGTGTACCGTTTTATTCTACATGCTTTAATCAGTTCTGAAATACTTCTGTGTACCGTTTTATTCTACATGCTTTAATCAGTTCTGAAATACTTCTGTGTACTGTTTTATTCTACATGCTTTAATCAGTTCTGAAATACTTCTGTGTACCGTTTTATTCTACATGCTTTAATCAGTTCTGAAATACTTCTGTGTACCGTTTTATTCTACATGCTTTAATCAGTTCTGAAATACTTCTGTGTACCGTTTTATTCTACATGCTTTAATCAGTTCTGAAATACTTCTGTGTACCGTTTTATTCTACATGCTTTAATCAGTTCTGAAATACTTCTGTGTACCGTTTTATTCTACATGCTTTAATCAGTTCTGAAATACTTCTGTGTACTGTTTTATTCTACATGCTTTAATCAGTTCTGAAATACTTCTGTGTACTGTTTTATTCTACATGCTTTAATCAGTTCTGAAATACTTCTGTGTACTGTTTTATTCTACACGCTTTAATCAGTTCTGAAATACTTCTGTGTACTGTTTTATTCTACATGCTTTAATCAGTTCTGAAATACTTCTGTGTACTGTTTTATTCTACATGCTTTAATCAGTTCTGAAATACTTCTGTGTACCGTTTTATTCTACATGCTTTAATCAGTTCTGAAATACTTCTGTGTACTGTTTTATTCTACATGCTTTAATCAGTTCTGAAATACTTCTGTGTACCGTTTTATTCTACATGCTTTAATCAGTTCTGAAATACTTCTGTGTACTGTTTTATTCTACATGCTTTAATCAGTTCTGAAATACTTCTGTGTACTGTTTTATTCTACATGCTTTAATCAGTTCTGAAATACTTCTGTGTACTGTTTTATTCTACATGCTTTAATCAGTTCTGAAATACTTCTGTGTACTGTTTTATTCTACATGCTTTAATCAGTTCTGAAATACTTCTGTGTACTGTTTTATTCTACATGCTTTAATCAGTTCTGAAATACTTCCATGTACTGTTTTATTCTACATGCTTTAATCAGTTCTGAAATACTTCTGTGTACCGTTTTATTCTACATGCTTTAATCAGTTTTTCAGTTTATGAACCCACCGGGAATTACAGCATGATTTTTCCTAACTTTCTTTGGGCAACTTCTATTATACTAAATGAATTGCATCAAGAAAGGATGTCACTTTATTATCAGATGGAAAGTTAGAAAACTATTTTTTTAACCAAAGAACAGCTGTGTGGGATTATGTGGTTCATGTGATACAGATAACCAATGTCTGCAAAGGTACTTAGTCAAGTCAGTGAGTAAGGCAGCTATTACACAAAAGCTTATGTAGATCAGCAAATCGTAATGAAGTATGGTAGATATATTTCTCAGCATACAGTTAAACCAAGCAGTCAAATGATTCTGATACCTCAATGTTTCATATGCAACTCTTGCACTGTGTATTGTATTTCAGGAGGCCTTTGCTATACATTTGTTAGTGCACTGAAGTAAGAACTTGCCACATTTTCTCTTACTGTGGAATACGTACAATTATCTTGGTATCATACAATTGCCACAGGAATTGCAATTAGGTTGATTTGCCTGACTCTATGTACTATGAATATATGAGCTTGGGGAATGCACTGAGCTAGTGTATAGCAGCTGCAGTCCCTGGTGTTGTAAGCTCCCATCGTTTATGCTTGGATTTTGTACTCATGAATAAAGTAGCAGGACTACACTTGAGTCTCGTGCCCTTATTTGGCTACTTCTCCTGAGCGAGGATTTACTGTTTTTAGTGTATATTGCTGGCAGACATTGAAAGTTTACAGAATGACATTCCTGCTGCAGTCTTTAGCCAGACTCCCTGCCTCCACATTCAGCGATTCTCCACGTTTAAGAGATGAGTGTTGAACATGAAGGTTAAGCACTTTATTTTGCCAAACACATGGTAAGGATATTAAAGGCTCATTACAGAGGTTATTTTAGTCACCAGCCAGGTCCCTTTGCAGTGGTTACAGCAGCAAGAAAGCTCTAATCCCAAGATGACATGGTGGAAATTGTCCCTTCAACCCTACAGTTTTTGCATCTACCACCACCCAGGTCATACCACACCCGTTTAAATGTCAATAAGTTGTCATAGGCCTACATCCCATCACTGGACCTAGGAACTGAGAATTCCATGCTTTGAGTGGGGGGGGGCATATAATATAGTTTATGCAGAGCAATGAGCATGTAAAGGGGTGGTATACTGACTTATACCAGAGAGTGTATAATACAAGGAACGTGCAAATCTTCCAGGCTGCCAGCTCAGAACGAGGCAGATATTCACAGCAATTAACAAGGAAACAATACATCTCTGCCAGGATAAGTGTGTAATACAAGGAATACAAGGAAAGTGCAGAATATTCAGGCTGTCAACTCAGAACAAGGCAGGTAGCCACAGCAATTAACAGCTAAACAATAAATGTACCTCTTACAGGATAAGTTAGCTTCAATCAATAAAGAATACAGATTTCAGATTTTTCAGGTCTTGAGAGGACAGAGAAAAAGTATGAGTGAAGGGTGAATGAAGCCTGCTGGGATTGTATTTAGGAAACTGTTGTCCCTATGAGAGGGAAAGCTGTCTGAATGTATAAGAAAATTGGTCAAAAGAATGTGACTTGTAATTTCTGAATTGCTTTGGAAATCAAACAGAGAGTGTGCACTGAAGTACTGAACTGGCTTCTTAAAGTTTTATTTGTACTCACTAAACTGCTATAAGCCAGTAACTCTGGGAAAGCATTTGTATGACTGAGTTAATTATGTCATTCCCCAACCTGTAACAAAGCATTATTTTCATTATCCTGCATTTAAGAACAGCAAAGATGCCACAAAAGACTGTTTCCGTAACAAAAGGTTAACCAAAATACTACATGTATATAACACATGGTTGGCAGTGTCACACTGTGTGTTTGTGTGCATAAACATGTTGAATGCACTTTTTTCAGTGTGTTTTTCTTTGTTTTCTGTAAGTGGGTTGGAATGGGAGTATATGGGAAAGTATGTCTGTTTGGATTAGAGTTAGGGCTATGTAAGGTGATAGATTTTATGGCTTGTGTTAGAGTAAGAGCTAAATAAAGGCGTACAGTTCATTTGGAGTATGTGTGAGAGTTTTAAGGTTAGGGATAGGTTAAAAGCTATGTAAGAGATGGGTTTAGTGGTATATGCATGCGCGCATGTGTGTGTGTGTGTGTGTGTGTGTGTGTGTGTGTGTGTGTGTGTGTGTGTATGTGTGTGTGTGTTTGTTTGCCTATGGCAATTATTTCAACAAAATGCTGCTGCATGTTTTTGAGTGTGTGTGTTTGCACATGTTTGTTGCACATATTAGAGCAATTGTTAGGCTAGTGCACAACTGTAGTGTTTTTTTTTTTTTTTTTTTTTTTTTTTTTAGGTTTTAGACCACATAGCTAGACTCAATGGCCTGTCTATTTTTTTAGGTTTCTTTCTTTCTTTCTTTTCTTTTTTTTTTTAACAAACAACATCTTTATTAAATTATCATGTATGACATAGGCAATAATGAAAAACAAACCGTATCGACACGATTTTAGTTGCAAACATTATACATTACAAACCATATTGACATAATTTTAGTTGCAAACATTGCACATCACTTATAATCTATCCAGTCATTATCAATCAAACATTACATAGCTCATTTAGATCCTGCCTTTTTTTAAACCTTTTCCTCCTGTGCATGTATTGTTCCTACAATTCCCACTTTTTCTATGTAATTTGTGCTTCTGACTTTCTGGCCTGGTCTCCTATTATATTTTTCTCCTCTCCTTTCTTTCTCTCTTTCTTTTTATTTATTTTTCTCTCCTTGCTTTCCTTCTTCACCGATTCCTCCCCACCCCTCCATGCTTTATACTTAACTACTGCTTATATAGTTCTTTTTTTTTATTTTTTTCTTATGTTATGCTTGTAATTTTGTCATATTTGCCTTCTTCCCTTGCTGTCTATTTATTCTCTTTCACCACTCACTTGATTAATATTTCACTTGTGTACTCCTATATTTTCTTTTATTATTATAAATACTGTGCATCTTTTTTATTTTTTCTCTAAATTTACTTTACCTTAGGTGTATATATTGTGTTAACTTTTTGCATTGTTTTTCTATGTTTTTGCCCCCCTCCCCGGGACTGTGCTGAAAATGGGCTAACATCCAGTTAGACTATCCCGGTAAACAAAAGTAAATAAATAAATAAATACATTCCAGTTGTTTTATCTTTCTTACTATATTCACTACTTCTAGTGTAGTCGGTTTGACTTTGATTTCCATTTTCTAATAATTGTTTTTTGGCAACCACCAGAATTAGACTCAGCAAGGCCTTACTATGTCTCGGCAATTCTGATTCTGTATCATAGCTCAACAATTTCATTGACAGAGCAGTCTGCAGGGAATATTTAAAGTCTGCCAACTCATTACATACCCAGAAAATATGTTCCCAATTACCTCTTTCTTCCTCATCACACCTCCAACATTTGCTGTCTACCTGAAGAAAAATTATTTGGAGTCTATTAGAGGTATAAAAATACCTATGTAAATACTTCCCAGCAAAGATCCTAAATCTTCTAGACTTTGTTGCATATTTGGGAAACATACATATATCCAAAACCAAAGGAAGAAACTCAGTGCCAAACAAGACCTAAACGGTGACAACTTGAAAAAATAAAACTACAACAGGCACTGTGAGAGGTCCAGAAAGCACCCAGAAGTTAAGGCAAAAATAAAATGTTTATTCCAGTACAATCCTTAAATGCATTAACTGACTCACCACGTTTTCATACCGATACACAGGACTTCATCAGATATCAAACAACCTACCCACAATTCTTTAAATACACTTACAATTAATTAACTCTAATTAACAAATCACCATTAAAAACAGAAAAAAGCAGTTTCAGAATAACAATTTCAAATCACTAGTCCAAAACCATCCCAACAGTTAAAACATTCTAAAAAAATCTCTAAAAATATTTATGATATATAGACACGTATTAAAAATACAAATTGCTTCCCACAATTCATGCAAAAAATATTATAAGCTAATATAAGCATAATCACAAATACATTCAAGCTGCATTGAAACATGAACCACTACCCCCATCTAGTGTCTTGATGAAGGACATTCTATGAAAAATCAAATTAAAACATTTGAATAAACACCATTATGCTCTAATACAGACATAATGAAAAACTTTATAATCCTGCTGGTCTAATCTTAAGAACAGGGGCGAAGGAGACATATTCCTTTAAACCAGAGACTGTTGGGTTCAAGAAAAAGTTGCCAATTTATCTTCCAGTATTCTATCCTTGTCTCCCATGATCCCTCTCTAGGGTCCTGTACTATTTGTTCTTATGGAAAATAAGTAAATGTCGCCTGCTTAAAACTTAAGGTATGCTTGAATAAAGTATCTGTACCTTCTTTAGTCCTAATTCCATGCATATGTTCGTATATCCTTCTTTTGAGCTAGTGCTCAGTTTTTCCTTCATAAAATACATCACACTTTTGACACAAGGCAAGGTAAATAACTCATACACTATTACAATTTATGAAGGTCCTAGCCTCTATATATTTATCCCTGCTTTTAACATATACAGTTTCACAATTCAACACAAAGGGACACTGAGCTTAAATGTACAGACTCTTCACTTATTAAAAACCTTGTGTTTATAATTATGCTCTAAAATGTCCTTAATGTTACTTCCTTTCTTAAAAACAAATTTAATAGGGTGTTTGAAAATTGGGTCTAGATCTGAAAAGCAAGCAAATCTCTCCCAGTTACTCATAATAATATTTTTAATAAGGTTTGCTTCACAGTTGTAGTTCAAAATTAGGCCCCCGTTGTATTCTTTACACTTCTGCCTATCACCTTCAAAACACTGATGTTCTGGTACTTTGGTACTTACAAGTTCTTCCTGTAAAGTAGGGGCAGATTTGTCTTTTCTCTCTTCCTTAACCTCCTTTAACACTTCTTCCACCAGTAATGATGGATAATTTCTCTCCAGAAACCTATTTTTTAATAATGCACATTCACTGCTAAAATCTTGTTTGCAAGTGGTCATTCTCAATGCCCAAATGAATTGTCCTTTGACTATACTTTGCTTCTGCCTATAAGGGTGGGTACTAGTATAGTAAAGGTAGGAGTTGGACTACATCTGTTTCTGATATACCCTAGATTTAAATCCTTGTGGATGTTCAACTTTCTGTATATTTATATCCAAGTAATTCACTGAATCTTTAGAAATGCTGTAGGTGAACTTAAAAAAAAAATCTGTGGTGGAACCTACATACTCTATAAACTCCCTAATTTTTTCCTCTGGGCCACTCCAAAAAACACATTTATTTATTTTTATTTTACATTTGTTGACCCGGCTAGTCCAACTGGATACATGTCCATTTTCAGTAGAGGCCCAGGGAGAAAAGCTCCACATTTACAATATTATTTACAGTAAGAGAGAATTTACAAGTAAAATTGAGGACCATTACAGTTTTTTTTTTACTTTACTTTGGAATTATACTCACAAATTTAGCACATATCTGGTATAGTTAGTCATAGCGATGAAATCACAAGTAAACATTTTTCAACTGTACAGATGCATACTCTTTTTAGGTAACAGAAAAGTATCTAGCACATGCAGATAAGATGAGCAATACCCATTAGTAGGTGAGATAGTTAGTCAGGGTTAGCACAGGGGCATAACCATTTTGTTTTAAGGTATGTTTTCAGTTTGCTTTTAAATAGGGTGCTTGAGATAAGGGAGGTTAGATCATTGGGCAGAGAGTTCCAGGTTTTGCCAATAGTGTTGGAGAACAGAGAGTCACCAGCTAAATTGTTAGTTTTATATATTTGCACAAGTTGTTTATTAGATGAGCATAAGGTCTTTAGGTTGCTATAGGGGGTAATAAGATTTGTCAGTATTGGTGTGTTAGTAGGTTGATACAGGATCTTGTGGGCAACTGTTAGTTGGTTAAATGTTAAAAGATTTGGCAGCTCTAACCAACCTAGCTGATTAAGATTGTGACAATGATGGGTTCTGCAGGAAGACCCAGTTGCAAATCTGGCAATGTTATTGTAGGAGATGACCAGCTTGCTCAAGTTGCTTTTACATAGTTCAGTATATATAGGGGAGGCATATAGTAGGGTAGAGATTAACTGGGTACGGGCTATAGTGGACCTGGCTAGTGGGGCTAGACAGGGTTTGATCCTATAGAGGGATCCTAGTTTCTTGTTGACTTTTTATAGTACTGTTTATATGGGAATCAAAGGTAAGGTTGTTATCTATTAGTACCCCAAGTAGTTTTGTAGTGGGATCCGGAGAGATAATAGTACCATTACTTGATCTAACAGTAAAATTAAGTGGGGAGGCTCTACAGGTGGGAGTAAATAGTAGTAGTTTTATTTTTTTGGAGTTCAAGATAAGACATCGGTGTAGAAGCCATTTTTCAACTGTATTAAACACATGGGTTAGTGACTGAAGATCTGATGGAGAAGTGGCTGAGCATATTAATGTTGAATCATCTGCATATTGGATACAGGTAGCTTGAGGTAGGTCATTTATAAATATAGAAAATAAGACTGGTCCTAGTATGGAGCCTTGAGGGACACTGAGGGTAATCGGGAGGTTAGAAGATAAGTTATTCTCCCATAATACAGCCTGTTGCCTGCTGTTTAGGTAGGATTGGAACCATTGTATAGCCACTGTATCTAGTGACAGGTTTTTGAGTATGTTAATGAGTAGTTGGTGGTTTACCATGTCGAATGCTTTTGACAAATCAATAAAGAGGGCGGAGGATAGAAGCTCATTATTCCGATATTCATTAATGTGATCAGAGAAGGATAAGAGAGCAGAGGTGGTGCTATGAAATGGTTTGAAACCATGTTGGCTGTTAGCTAATAAGTTGTTTACTAATAGGAAGTTTAACAGCTGTTTGTGAATGCATTTCTCCATGATTTTTGCCAGTGGAGATAATATGGCTATAGGTCTATAGTTTGATAATTTGTTGGAGTTACCGCCTTTATGCAGGGGGATGATATATGAAATTTTCAAGATTGATGGAACGTTACCTTCAGGAATGGTTCTATTAATCAGGATGGATATGGGCTAGGCTATGGCTTTTGCAGCTTTTTGTAGGTATTCTGCAGGTAGTAGATCTGCTGAGATGGTGGTAGGTTTAAGTTTTTGAATAAGGGAACAGATAAGGGATGTGGGAACAGGTTGAAAGTGAAATGATTGAGGTGTGTTAGAGTTTGAGGTGGTCAAAGATGAGGTGTCAGGGGATAACTGATTGGCAAGTGATTGAATGGTCTCTGTGAAGAAAGTATTGAAGGTGTTGGCTATTTGCTTGTGACTACTGTGTTCAAAACCCGAGGGGGTAGGTGTGAGTGATCGACCTGGGTGTAGAAGTTTATTAACGCCTGACCAGAATTTCTAAGGTTTGTTTTGGTGGGTTTGTTGGAACTGAATGTAAAAATTACTTTTGTCCAACTGTATGGCTTTTTTTGTTTCATTTCTTAGCTGTCTAAACTTTAATTGATCTGCTGGGTCTTTAGTAGTGCACCAGTTTATCCAGACTTTGTTTCTAAGGAGAATTATTTGTTTAGTTGCTTTAGAAAGCCATGGGGCTGGTTTAACTCTAGTTCTGATTGTACGAGTTGGTGCATGGTGGTAAAGAATAGTTAAGCATTTAGAATTGAAATATATAACTGCTTCTTCTAATGGTAGTTGTTTTAGGGGAGACCAATCACATGCTTTAAGTTCTTTTTGAAAGGTATCAGGGTTGAAATATTTGTTGGATCTTATAGTCCTATATGTGGTGGGGTCTGGAATGTCACTCTTATTTCTAATTAAGAAGGTAAGAGAATGGTCACTTATGTCTTCGGGGATGGCTCCTACTATGTAATTATGGTGGTGACTATTTATGAGGATCCAGTCAAAGGTGCTTTCCTTGTTGTTAACTTTCTTGTGGGGGATGTAATGGTTTGAGTAAAACCATAAAGGTTTATATGGGTAGAAGGCTGTTCTGTGATACAACTCTTCCAACTGATATTAAAGTCTCCAAGTACTATGGTTTCCTGTGTGTAGTTTGTGGAGAGCCAACTAAGGATATTCTCTAGGGTGTTAGTGTTTTTACCTGGGGGAAGATAAATACAGATGATATAGATAGATTTATGTTTATTAAGCTGAATTTTGGAAATAAGGATTTCTGTATTACTGGCTAGGGGTGGATTAGATTCTATGGAGGTTACTTGTAAACCAGACTTGTATAGTATAGCTACACCACCACCCTTTTTAGCTTTACGGTCTAGTCTCAAGATATTATATCCAGGTGGTATTACCTCATTGTCTGGTGTTGTTGCCTTGAGCCATGTTTCAGTGAGACATAGGATGTCAAATGAATGGACATCCATGAGAGCATGCAGGTGGGCAACCTTATTGTTAATGCTCTGAATATTAAGATGGGCTATTTGTAGTGAATTTGAGGGTCTAGTAAGCAAATGTGAGTTAGCAGGGGTTGTAATGTGAGGCTCTATAGTTGTAGTAGAATTTGGGACTGGATTTGGGTGGATATCACCATCTATTAAGGAGTAAACTTGTAGTCTCAGTACAGATTTTAGAAGTTTAACTATTAGGTTCTGGAGTTTCCTCTCCATTGAGTTATGACATTTAATGTGAGTCAGTCTATGATATTTAGCTGGTAGGTAGTTTGAAGTGCTGGGTATGTTATTCTGGCTATGGGAGACTACAAGTATGGGTGTGGAGGTTTGTCTTATGGGGAATTGGAACCATAGGCAGTTCAGGTGTTCATACAGTGTAAAAAGATAAGATATGGATAGAATAGTTAGAAATAAGAATAATAGTAGGAACATAAGCAATGGTGAGGTAGATGCCATAATGGAGTGTTAGAAATATGTTATTGTGGAGGAAGAGTGCTGATTAAGTACATTGTTAAGGTGTCCGGTTGTATAACTTTAAGAGGTCTATCATGTGGTTGGTTATAAGTATGTGGGAGTGGTCAGGGTGTATAAATGTAGGGGTAGTAGGGGCAGGTGGTAATTGGGGGCAGGGTAGTGGAGCGGAGTGAGCCCGCAGGGCGAACGGAGCGGGTAGAGCCAGTGAAGGACTGACTCTATGAAAAATAATCAGTGGAGTTCTGCCTGCCCAGGTAAGTGTATGTGAGATACTATGCTGGGCAGTTGAGTGATATACAGTAGTAAGTAGAAAGATAGTTTGGGACTACAAGAGAGGTAATTTTAGGAGAATTCAGTGTACCTGAGAGTTAAATGTTAAGATAGTTGGGTGGATGATAAAGGAGATGGGCCTAGGAAGGAGATGCCATCTAGTGGCCAAAGGATGTATTGCAACTGTGGCTACTTGTAGGGCTAGATGGTATAAAGGAGGGAAAAACAGGAGTAAGAATGAGAGGCTGTGAGAGGGGAAGGTATGGAAGTTGGGAGGAGGGAATACTTTGGCTGCTGGCTGGCCTGACTAGGGAGTATAAATTAAAACCTGGAGATGTTAAACATATAAAGTCTTTACACACTATAGCTGTAGTAAACGTACTTTCTTGTTTCCTTAAGGGATTGATGCTCAGGGAGAGGTTTGGTTCTATTTCTTGGCTTGGGGTAGAGACAGCAATGTTGGACAGGGCAGTTTCCCAAACCCTAGCACAGGATTGGTAGGTTGGAGAGCTAGATGCAATAAAGGGAGAAAAAAGACAGGGTGGTGAAATAAACTATAAGTTAGACACACTTCCTTAAAAAACAACAGTTTCAGACAAATTACTTATAATTCCATTGGCCAGGTAAAAACTAGTTACTTTTCTGCAAATTCCGAACAGGTAATTATAGAAATAAAAACAACTTAGATTAAGTTACCCAGTTAAATATACTTAAGTAGGTTCAAAACAAATTCCGTATGAACACAGTTATACAGGTATTGAAAAGATATCATAAAAGCATAGCAATGCAGCATATATGCAGCCAGAATACAGAAGTGTAATAAGGCAGTCTAAAATAGTTCAATATATATCCACACAGCATTGGAAATTAAGGCAACAGTCTTTGTATAAATGGACATATTGAAAAACAAATTCGGCATTATACAACACATCAATGGAGTAATACTGCATATCTGATAAGTATGCCATCAAAATTCCACATTTATGTGGTCAAAATATCAGGAACACTACTCTAGCAGAGCTATATCTTTATTAAACGGAACAGCTTTTGTAGGATGTAGACCAGCAAAGAACCAGTGCATATACAGGTTAAAAAGTAACAGAAACGCTACACTACCTCAGTAGTCTACAGATTATAAGAATGAGCACCTCTCTATTCAATATACTAGCTATTTAGATTCACTTCATGCACTGTTAACTAGCAAAAACACTACTCTGATGTGGGGGCCTTAGTTTAAAACAATGTCAAGTTACCTGTCTTATACTTAACTATCTTTAGGTTAAACTACATCTATATGTTGCTTTCTAGTTAATGATTCCACGTGTGCACTCTACACTTACAGGCACACTACTCTGAGCAGGTGTTTTCTGTTAAAACCTAGTGAAGCCTGTTGTATTTTTTTTTATGCTGTTAAACAATCATTAGGCATGAAGAATGCAGCGTGTGCGCTATACACTTACAAACACTCTACTCTGAACAGGCGTTTTCTATTAAAACCTGGTAAAGCCCGTAGTTTGTAATTTCTTTTTATTATGTTGTTAATCAATCATTTAGGCATAAAGAATGTAGCATGTGTGCTCTATACTCACAGACACGCTACTCTGAACAGGCGTTTTCTGTTAAAAACTAGTAAAGCCCATTGTTTGTATTTTCATTTTTATTATGCTGTTAGACAATCCTTTAGGCATGAAGACTGCAGCGTGTGAGTTCTACACTTACAGACATGCTACTCTGACCAGGCATTTTTTGTTTAAACCTAGTAAAGCCCGTCTGTTTTATTTTGTTTATTTCCTGTTCTAGTTTGCAATTAAACAATCCTTTAGACATGAAGAAGGCACATTCACAGTAGCGCTACCTTAATGCGGCGCATTTTCTGAGAAATAGGACCATTAACTTATCTTTACATTTGCTGTTTAGAATATAGTGCAGCTTCTTTTTCTGCTATTAATCCATCTTTCAGGCCTTAAAAATGCACATTTGCAGAAATGCTGTCCTAATGCAGTGCTTTTCTGTATAAAAGGAGGACTTTTACTACTGTGTTTAGCAACGGACCTTCTTTGCGATATGTTCAGTAGCGCAAATCTATTCCACATGCTACACCCATACTCAGATAAGGGAGAAACTGGAATATTCAACTAATTACACAATTAGCTATACTTGTAATGCTTTAGAATAATTAAGAAACCCTTTCCAGCACAATGTTAGGTAGTGGTCAGCTTTTTAAGCAAATTAATTTAACACATATACGTATATACAGGACCTGAGATGATACAAGCTAGTACATAATTAGCTAAGCATATAAATTGGCTATTAAGGAACTCCTAATAACACAATCATATGTGACATGTAGCTCTCTGTAAGTATAGTTTAGCAGCAAATGAATTACTTACACTAGGTCTGGACACCAGAGCCAGGGGATGGTCAGCAGCCGAGAGTTAGTTAAGAAGTAAGATGGTGTCACATGGGGCAGGGCATATTTATAAAGTAGGAGATGAGGTATGATAGAATGGGAGGAGAATAGTGGAGGAGGGGAGGAGATAAGTAGGTGAGGACAGGTACAGACAGGAAGTGAGCTGTAGTCTACTCAGGCAGGGTAATCCTAGAAGTGATGATACATTTTGTTACTAGTATCTAATGTAGTGTAGGTTGAGAGGGGGGTTGAGAGAGGAAGAAGGGAAAGAGCTGAAACAGGGAGTAACAGGGCTTTAAGCAGGATGGACCTAGCTTCCAGGGTCCGAGCCAGTGAAGGACTGACTCTATGAAAAATAATCAGTGGAGTTCTGCCTGCCCAGGTAAGTGTATGTGAGATACTATGCTGGGCAGTTGAGTGATATACAGTAGTAAGTAGAAAGATAGTTTGGGACTACAAGAGAGGTAATTTTAGGAGAATTCAGTGTACCTGAGAGTTAAATGTTAAGATAGTTGGGTGGATGATAAAGGAGATTGGCCTAGGAAGGGGATGCCATCTAGTGGCCAAAGGATGTATTGCAACCGTGTCTATTTGTAGGGCTAAATGGTATAAAGGAGGGAAAAACAAGAGTAAGAATGAGAGGCTGTGAGAGGGGAAGGTATGGAAGTTGGGAGGAGAGAATACTTTGGCTGCTGGCTGGCCTGACTAGGGAGTATAATTTAAAACCTGGAGATGTTAAACATATAAAGTCTTTACACACTATAGCTGTAGTAAATGTACTTTCTTGTTTCCTTAAGGGATAGATGCTCAGGGAGAGGTTGGGTTCTATTCCTTGGCTTGGGGTAGAGACAGCAATGTTGGACAGGGCAGTTTCCCAAACCCTAGCACAGGATTGACAGGTTGGAGAGACTAGGTCTGGACACCGGAGCCAGGGACAGTCAGCAGCCGAGAGTTAGTTAAGAAGTAACATATATCATACAAATATTGTTTATAATATTTTAAATATTTAACAAGTGGGAATTAAAAACAAATTTATGTTCCCAAAGCTGTAGAACAATATTTGCATATGTGGGGGCACAACATGCCCCCATTGCCACCCCACTTTCCTGTTTGAAACATTCACCATCAAAATGAATAAAATTGTTCTTAAGTACTAACTCCATTAATTCAACAGACATGCCTTCTCCTAGGGCTTCTTCAAACCATTCAAGCTCAGTGTCATGTGGTATAATAGAAAATAAGTCTACAATATCTATTGTCACAAAATCAACTCCTCATCATATAATTCAGCTTTAATACTTTTTAGGAAATCCCATGAGCCTTGTAAGATCCCTGCATGTTCAGTCCATAAATATTTAGTTTATTATCCAGATACTTCACTAACTGTTAGATCTTTGACCCATTTGTGGCCACGGTGGACCTACTAGAGGATCCATCACATTCTTATGGACCTTGGGGATTCCAAAAATAGATGGGATGGTAGGTCTTACTATCCATGAATAATTAAATGTATCCTTATCTATCATACCTTCAAATAAAT
The DNA here is from genome assembly GCF_019279795.1 of Protopterus annectens. NCBI lineage: Eukaryota > Metazoa > Chordata > Ceratodontiformes > Protopteridae > Protopterus > Protopterus annectens. Next base: position 1,056,666,580 of record NC_056741.1, on the reverse strand, counting down.
ATTCCTTGAGAGTGAAATCTGTTTGGTAATAAGCCACATTTAGTTCATTTTTTGAAACCCTACGGTATTTGTCTTTGTCATTCAAAATTTCCATCATTTTACCCACACAGAGGATATTATCCATCAATGCTACCTTAGTCCCTTTGTCTGACTTCATAACCCTAACTTGTTAATTATTTCTCAATTCTTCTAATAAAAGACTTTCTTCTAAAGGGAGGTTAAGGAATATTTTGCTTTGGTGCAAAGCTTCTCTATGTTCCTTCTCTACTACATTTTCAAAATTCTTAAGTTGGGGGGTGAATTGGTGTCATTGGACGTGCTTTTCTTTTTAAGCATCTTTCCTGAATTCGCCTCTGAAGAATTGTCAAAAACATAAGTTCTAGATTTTTTTTTCTAATAAATAATTTCACATCTATTAACACATTACTAATATCACTCCTTCTGTTAGGAATGAACTTGAGATCTTTAGTAAACAACTTAAAATAGATTTTATTCACTTCACAACAACTATAATTAAATATATTAAAACTGAGGTAGGTAAATTTGTAATCATCCTGCAAAATATTTTTTCTCTAGTGAAGTACCCCTTCCTAGGCACTTCTTCTCTATTATCATTAATAAACAATCCCCCCTTTAAACTCTCCTCTTGGGTGGTACCCTCCTCTTGTTTTAATTGTAATAAACTGTTCTTGTTCTTGAACCATTTCGACCTCCAAATAGGAGGAAATTCTAAAGGGCCATAAATATCAAATTGATTATTATTATTGTTATAGTGTTCATGTGACTCAGTCATTCTCCTAGAAATATCTTCCCATTCCTTCCTCTGTCAATAATAAACCTCATAATTCAAAGGTGTGTTAACAACCCTATCATACTGGAAAGGAGTACCCTTGCGGGCTCTAGGATTAGGGTAACAACACTGCTGTTTATATTCCACACTATCTCTTTCAAGTTTTTTATATTTCCCTTTGATTAGAAAAGAACATTTTTCTTCTATATTGATCTTAATGCAACCATATTTCACCCTCTCCTCTTCTTCTACTGTGTGCACTAAATCATTAATAATACATTTATTAGTAAGTGTTTTCATCTCTCTCTCTCTCTCTCTCATTCTGACTAATTATAGGTCTCATAGGTGTGTACTAGGCTAATGGCCCTAGGGCCTTTACAAGCCTAGCCATAGGATTACCCTGGCATAGTGCCACCTGACCTTAGTTCCTAGTGCCTCTGTCGAGTATAGCCACTGGTGTTATCCCTGGCGTGAAAACCAGATGTATTAAAAATCTTGAGAAGCTCTAGATGAAATTCTGAGCCTTCTGTCACAATATTGGGATTCATGCAAACTCTAAGTCCTTTAGGGACCATATCTCTTTTGGATATTCATTGTCTAGACCTACACTTTTGTATTTAAGCATAAAATCATGAAGTCTATTAACACTGGTACAATAACACTGGTACAATATGAAGCAGTTCACCCTGATAAATCCAACAATTGTCATCATTAGCAAAGTAATTATTTACTGTTTAACCAATCGCTCTACAAGGTGGAAGAAACAGTGTTAACATTACAATCTTTAAAAGCAGAACTAACAAAACAGTCACCATTTTGTTTAGTCTATTTTTATTTAGATGGGGATCCTTCTCCTGTACTCCTGCTACTAGCAGTATGGGACTGACCCTCTGGTAGAGTAATAAAAATATTGGGAAGTCCAACACACTCCAAACTCACTGGTACAGCTGCAAACCCATAGAGGATGGTGCCATTACTCTCCATATTCACTTCTGGTTCACATCCTCTCTTGAATGAACTTTCTCCTTGCATCACTTTCTGATTTCCAAGAATCATTCCCATTGAAACAATCTTCCCCAGTCCCTGGTGATTTTGGAAAACTAAGTTCACTAACTGGGTTAGGACACCCAGAATTTGACAAATTTCCCCAACAGCACTCTCCTGGGAATTTTCTCTAACAGGAAAGTTAGTCTGGATCTTAAAGTTCTCTATAAATAACCACAACCAAACCAAAGAAAGAGACTCAGTGCCAAGGTGAAAACCTGAAAAACAAAAACTACAACAGGCACTATGAGAAGTCCAGAAAGCAGCCAGCAGATCCTAAATCTTCTAGACTTTGTTGCATACATAAATCCCACATTATTTTGCTTATCCAGTCTCTCTTCCCAATCCTTTCTAACCTCCTCTGATTAATTCTTATGGTTATCATACAATAGGGTCTATATTAGAACTTCGAAAGCCCGTTTAAGCAAATACGTAAACATTGGCACATATTGCGTGAACCGCTAGTACTCCAAACGCCCAAAACCGCAAAATTCAATAATCTTGAACCGGCATAGTTGGCCCTTCTGTGGTACAGCTCTGTAAGGGAAGTGTGCAATAGTTACAGACCTTAGGGTTAGGGTGCGGGTTAAGGTAAGTGCATAGATAGTAATGCATGTAAGGGTTAGAAGCAGGGTTTTGTTAAGTGTATGTGTGTAGATTATTTATTTTATTTGGGTATAGCTCATTAAGGTAAGTGTGTGATAGTTACAGACCTTAGGGTTAGGGTGCGGGTTAAGGTAAGTGCATAGATCGTAATGTATGTAAAGTTTAGTGTAGGGTTAGAAGTAGGGTTTCGGTTAGTGTATGTATGTGGTTTATTTATTTTGTTTGAGTGGGTAGTATGTAGCGAGCGGTGTGGTTGGCCAACTATGCTGGTTCGAGATTTTGAATTTCGCAGTTTCGGGCATTCAGTGTACTCGCTGTTTGCTCTACTAATTATTCCTTTTTTAACATCAGCTTCTGCTCTATATTCTACTAAAAACTCTACTAGCCTGGTCTTTTGGTTAGAATTGTACAATTGTAGTGTGTATCTTTGAGTGTTTGTGTGTGTGTGTGTGTGTGTGTGTGTGTGTGTGTGTGTGTGTGTGTGTATGAGTTTGAATGTCTTATGGAGTGGATTTGTTTTCTTTTCGATCCCTTGGTTTTCAAAGTTTTTGTTTTGTTCGGATAAGTTTTCTTTCAAACTGAGGGAATTGATGTATTTTGTGTCAATGTCTGTGCAGTTTGATTGAGTGTCCTGTAATCATAAAATATATTTAGATACACACACACACACACACACACACACACACACACACACACACTTTTATATCTGTGTGGTAAGTGCATGCGTGAATGTCACTTTTGCATTTTCAGACTGTAAAACAATGTAGAAGTGGTACTATAGATACATACATTTATACAGATGACGACAAAATTATACAGTCAACAAATCTGACAGGTCACAGTATCCTAAGAATTTATTATGTATATGTACGGTGTCTAACAATCTGAATGATAAAAGCGTCATCCACTTTTTTACAATTTTCTTTTTTGTATCCTTCCCCAGCATCCTTCATCTGCCATAAGTATTATCTCTCCTCAATGTTAATTTCAAAAGTAAAAGGAGATAGGGGAGTCCTAGTACATGGCCATCTTCAAAGTAAGGCAGGTTTTACCCATATTAGTCTATCTTTAAACACGGGTCTATGTCAGATGATCAACTTTTTGGAAACTCGAAAAAAATATCGAAGACTCCATAAGATCGAGTTTCTGAAAACACGAACATCAAAAACATACCTCCAAAAACCACAGAAACCTACCATTTTTACATTTTTGCACGAGGGCAAGACCTCCTGCACCCTCCACATCCCCTGCAAATTATATATATAAATTCTGAGATCGCATTACAGTGAGGAAAAGGGTAAATTTCCCAATCCCTACTGTACTGTGATCAGCATTCAAAAGCTTAAAGTTTTCAATAACTTGATCATATGGGGTTTGAGTTTTTGAAAACTCAGTCAACTGATAGGGGCCCCTTTAAATCCACTTTTAGAACACAGACTGATGCCTTTATAGTTAATATGTGCATGGTACCATTCAAAATGAGCTGCTTGGCATACCTCTCAAGTGTATCTCATTACGAGGCACGTACCTCTTTTGGGGTCTTAAAAAGTTCATGTTCCTCGAAGTACCTTGAATTTGCACATTGAAAGACTCTGTCACATATTCAGTGTTAGGAATTTTTTTAAGTGAAATCTGTGGTAAATAGAAATGAATCATATTAATTCATTAAAAGATATTCTTTATAAGTAAAACCAGCATATTTTAACCATCCTATGGCCTTCCTAGTTGAAGTTGTTGGTAAGCCGTTAGTTTGTGTTCCACATTTTGCCCATTTGTTCCATATTATGAGGGTTAGTGTTCCTCATTTTGGAGATGGAAGGTTGAGAGCTATGCTGCCTGGACTTTCATCCTACTTGAGGTAAAACTCTCAAATGATAGCTATAACAATATAAGAAACCTTTCTTTCGCCAAAGATGAATTAATCAGCATTTAGTCAACTCTTTCCCTAATAGTGAGACACTCCAAAGTCTTAGCTCACTGGAAAAACCCAGATCTCCTGACTCACACACTCAGGGATCCATCTGTTTGCACCAAACTCAGTGTGCAACCATTTCTTTTGTTATCCAGGTGTGCCCACTTTAAAGCAATGTCCTTTTTTAGTGGTGACCAGGGAGAATTTTCTAGCTAAGTGAATTATTCAGAGTGACTCAGTAGGTAAATGGAGGCTGAGGGAATCAAATTTTGTATTACTGGAAGCAGTTCACTGACAGCTTGTGACCTTAATCCTGTGCACTAATTGTGAGACTAGTTGACATCCCTAACAGAAAACAATGAAATCATGCAGTCATCTCAATGGGGCATATTACTTTTGTCATGCTATTTTATTATCATTCAGTGTTTTTTTTCTCCAATCTCAATTATTATTTATTTATTTTATTTACTGACATTTGTTTACCGGGTTTGTCCAACTGGGCTTGTAGCCCATTTTCAGTGGAGACCCGTGGAGAAAAGCTCCAGTAGTACATTTTTAAACAAGTACAATTTTAAACAATACTGATATAATTGCAGTTATAGCAAAAAGATTCACATATGTTGGGTAACATGCATAAAGTTAAAGTTGCATTAAAAAAGAAGCTTAGTAACATAATTTTACATTGATATAGTTCAATAGGTCAACAATAACATTTTTTGTTTGTATAAAATTATGCAAATGCATAGTAGACACATTGGAGAGAGAGGTGTAATGAAGTACTAAGTATGATCCTTTTGAGGGTACATAAAGGGAAGAAAGACTAGGTGGGGTCATGGCAAAGGCAGGTCCTGGAATTGAGAAAGTAAGCTTTTAGTTCATTTTTAAAGTGTGAGGTGTGGGAGATTGAACGTAAGTCAAGGGGAAGTTTGTTCCAAGCATGGGCAAGGGAGTATTTGTAGAGGTAGTTTGCCTACTGACCTTTTTGGGTGGTAGATATCAAGTAATTGTTGGTTAGAAGTACGGAGGGTCCAGGATGGGACGTAGATGGAGACTAAAGAAGATAGAGATGGACAGAAGGAGGTTTTGTAAACAATAGAGTGTAGCATATGAAAGTGATATGATAGCAGAAATTGGGGAAGTTCAAGCCATTGAAGAGAGTTTAAAGAAATGCAGTGGTGTGAGTTGTATGGGGAGTTAGTAATGAATTTGGCTATTTTATGGTAAGTCTATTGGAGTTTGTTTAGAGTGGCAGACTGGATATTTGTAAGAACTGGGGCGGCATATAAGAGGGAGAGAGGAGGAGTGCCTGTCCCAGGGTAAGTCTAGATTCAGGGGTTAGGAATATTTTGTTCCGATATAGCAGACCTAGTTTCTGGTTTGTTTTTTTTAGAGTATATGAAGATTGAACTTTAGTTCATCGATAATGACCCCTAGGAGTTTTGTGTGGGTGTCAGGTTGGATAGTTGTATTGTTAGAAGATTTAATAAAAAAAGGAGGTTTTGTGATGAAAAAGAGAACGGGGAAGGAAAAGTAGGAGTTTGGTCTTTTTGGGATTTAGGATCATTAGGTTGTAAGAAAGCCATTGTTCAGTGGATAGTAGGGCTTGTTGGGTCAGGGAGTGTAGTTCAGGAATATTATTTGAAATGGATATAAGTGTGGAGTCATCAGCATAATGAATAAGGGAGGATTTTTTGCATGAGGTGTAAAGATCATTGATGAAGATGTTAACAAAAGGGGTCTCAAGATGGAGCCTTTGGGAACACCAGTGAAGATGGGAAGGAAAGGTGAGGAGGATGAGAGCCATTTGACAGATTGCTCCCTGACAGATAGTTAACTATTAGACCAGGCAAGTGCGGAGGGGGATAGGTGGAGATTTGTGAGTTTGGATAGTAGTAGAGGATGAGAGACAGTATTGAAGGCTTTGGAGAGATCTAGGAAGAGACAGGAAATGAGTTTATTTTTGTTTAGGGCCTCTGCAATGATATGAGTGAATGTGAGGAGGGCAGTGGTGGTGCTGTGGTGAGGACAAAATCCATGTTGGGTAGGGGTAGGTAAGTGGTGTGTGAGGAGGTGATTGAGAAGCTGCAAGTGAATAAATTTTTCTAATATCTTGGAGGGGGGGCAGAATGGCAATTTGTCAGTAGTTTGAGGGGTCAGTGGAGTTTCCACCTTTATGAAGAGTGATAGTAAAGAAAGATTTCCAAAGGGTGGGGCCAGTTGATTCCAGAATAGATTGATTAATTAGTATAGATATAGGATAGGCAAGTGAGTCTGGCTTAGAGGTTACCAGATTTTGGATGGAAGAGATAAAGTGTTTATTCAGGAGAGTAACTGTTTCCTGAGAGGAAGAGTTAGGGTATGTGGAGGGATTAGAGGGCTTTCCAGGACAGAGGATGTTGTTGAAAGTTGACCAAGATCTTCGAGGATTGGATTTGTTGTAAAGCTGAGCAGACCTATAGTATAACTTTTTGTCATTAGTTGTATGTTCTTTGCAAGGTTCCTCAGTTGCCTGTATTTTTGAAGAAGAGGTGGTTGTTTAGTTTTAGTTCAGGTTTTCCAAGCACTATCTCTTTCTTTCATAAGGGACCTAGTGCCCTTGGAAAGCCAGGGAGCATGATTTGATTTTACTCTGATCTTCATAGATGGAGCTAAGGAGTGTAGAGTAGTCATGAAGATGCTATTGAAAGTGCTTACAGCATCGTTTAGAGGGAGGTGTTTTAGGATGGACAAATCTATGTTGTGGAGAATGGAGTTAAATTGGGATGAATTGAAAGTCAATAGTTTTCGACAGTCTTTGATAAGGTGGGGTTTAGGAATATGGGAGTAGTGTCTTAAGATGGTGGTAGGGAGATGATCACTGAGGGAGTCAGGTAAGGTGGTGGGATTGTGGTATTGGTGGGGGAAATTGGTAAGGATCCAGTCTATGATGGAGCTGGAGGTGGAATTTTTATTGAAGAGAGTGGAAGATGTTAAAAGTTGGTGGAAGCTGTGTAGGTGGATACTGAGTTGCGGGGCGGAGTCAGTTGTGAGTTTGGACCAATCAATGTTGGCATCACTAAGGATAAGTGTCTCATATTGTGGGAGAACCAGGATAGGGTGTTTTCAAGAATGGGCAGATTGTTACCAGGAGGAAGGTAGATAGAGGCAATTGCAAGTTTTTTGTGGGGATTCAGATGGCAGTTAAGGATGATGATTTCAGCTGGGAGGAAGTCAGGAATTGGGGAAGGGTATGGTGAGAGGTTAAGGTTGTTTGAGTAGAGAATGGCCACTCCACCCCCTTTTTTTAGGTCTATCAGATCTGAAGATATTATAACCTGGTGGGAGTATTTCACTATTTGAGATTTGTGGCTTGAGCCAGGTTTCAGATAGAGAGAGGATGTGAGGGGTATTGAGAGCTATCCATGAGTGTAGCTCAGTAACTTTATTTGCTAGACACTGAATATTCAATGAGCAAATAGTTATGTATTTGGATGGAGATGATTTTTGTGAATGAGGTTGGTGACTGTTAGAGGAGTAAGATGGGGCAGAGTAGAGGTAGTTTTGGGGAGAGTGAAGGTGGGGAGAGAAGAAGAGGGGCCAGGGTTGGGATGAATATCTCCAGAACAAAGTAGGTTTTTAGTGAGGAGAGAGTGTGTAGTAGATGCTAGATGGAGTTTGTATAGTTTTGACTAAGCTTTGTGGGAAGGTTTAAAAACCTATATTATGGATAATTTATATAGACTTGAGGTAGAGGTAGTAAAGAGATTAGGGGAGATAGTAAAAGATGAAGTAATTGGATATATGTTGTATGAGTGAGAAGGTGGTGAACATAGGAGTGGGTCAGAGAGATTGGAGTGATAAGAGGTGGAGATAGAGAGAATAAGGAGTAATTTAGAAGATATTAGAAAATAATACATGTTGGAATAAAATATGATCAGACAGAGTAGGTAGAGACAGTGGTATAGAGGAAGTGGTGTTGACAAAATTGACAGATTAGTAAGGTGATTGTGGCAATAGGCAGGAAGTGTTATTGTAGTGGTTAGTGGGACAGGAGGAGGGATAGTTAGGTATAAAGGTAATTGTAATGGGGTGGGTGGGAATGGGGTAGGATAGGGGAGTGAAGTGAGCCTGAGCATAACGAGGGCGAACGGAGAGGGGCTAGCACCCTGATCAAGATGAAGTCAGAGAAACAATCAGAAAAAGATAGTGAAAAACTAGCTTGAGAGACAAGGATATAAAGTTTCTAAATGTATAGTCACCAGAAATAAATAAAAAAGAAATACAATATGAGCAGACGTATGCTTACAAAAGAACACTGGCCTCAAGCCACACAAGTAGATTTACTTGAAGCAAACCCAGTGCTGTATGGTTAAAATAAGCTACAACAGAGAGGGGTTTTGGAGGGGGAGAGAGGTCTTACTAGCAGCTAAAAGCAGGGCAAAAAATAAAAAAACAACATTAATATGTAAGAGTCTAAAGACAGTAAAATAGGGCAGGTGTACTAACAAAGGCAGTTATGAGTGAGGCTAGTAATGAATTCAGGGAAGGGTAAAGTACAGAACAGGAGAATACACACTGAAACAGTATGAGGATAGTGGGTAACAAAAGAGAAAGGATAGGAGCTGCCGGCATCTGCTTTTCGTGGCAACTAGCAAAAAAAAAAACATTGTAAATTCCTGTTGTGCTTATACATTCTAGCATGAATTAAAATATTAGCTTATCATGTAGTAGTTATTCACTGGGACACATACTTCAATGGTATTATTTTAAGCTTAAAATGGTGGTTTCTGGACCGATGGTTAGAGTTGCAGGGTATCTGTTAAGGTCCTCAAACCTGTGTTGCCTGTACTGTGGCCAGGAGAAAACCGCAGGGAAAAATTCACTAGGGCTATAAAAACAGAGAGGAGGGGGATTAGTTATGAGCAAGTAATTCAGGAAAAGAGCGAGAGACAAAAATACCATGGGTAGATAGTAAAAATGTAATACAGGTAGGCAGAGGCAGTATACCAAGCATTCATTTTCATTGTATGAGTGTCTTACACACATAGCTACCTAAGAACACAGCAGTGTTTACACTTATGCATAAAGTAATGCAGAACAACAGTAGTTTTTACTGTTTTTGTCTCTATAGGTCTGGCAGGCTGGCAGTTGTTTTAGTGGATTAAAGAGCTGTTTGCTGTCATCAGTGGTGCAAGGTTTGATTCACTGAGCCTTCATTGCCTAACTGTGTGACTGAGCAAGTCATTTAATCAGACACTGCTCCTGGGTGGAGTCTGAAAAAAGTCTGTGGAGATCAGTGCTCTACCCCAGAAAACAAATAAAAATAAAATAGGTATCACATTTGAATACATCTGAAATGTAATGCAATTATTTTTCTTGGTAGTTCATTGATGGTGTGGAGTACAAAATTAGAATGACTTGTGATCTACTGCTTATTGAAAATCCTTAATATAGTAAATCTTCTACAACTACTTTCATAAGTATTTACTTGAAATATGTCTTATTACACTAATGTGACATTTTTAAATACAAGTATTTTAGTGAATCAGTGCATCAGCAGTGTGTGTATGTATATATATATATATATACACACACACACACACACACACACACACACACACACACACACACACACACACACTGTTGCACTGCACTATATATATATATATATATATACACACACACACACACACACACACACACACACACACACACACACACACACACCCATGCACACACATTGCTGTATTTGTTTATTTTCCTTTTCCATTGCATTTCTATCCATCTTCTCATTCTTAGTATGCTGACAGATGTGCCAGGCATTTTATAAGCCCTACCTCTATACAATCTGATGACATTTCTGCTCAGTAGGCTTGGTGGCCAACAAGGCATGGCCTATGAAGTTGTGTATGTACTTTGGCCTAGGGCCACCATGTCTCCTCTGTCTTTCTGCATGCCCAGTCCAGTGAGCTCTCCATGCATCAGCCTGCACCAGTGCTTGTCAACAAATTCACCCTCCTCAGCACATGCGCTTCCCACTAAGAAGGGAATTAAAATCCTCCTTGCCATTTTCATTAACAGGTATGAATTATGTGTAACTAAAGATTTAGGAAAATTTGACTAAAATAATTTATTACTAATGATAATCTTAACTCTAAAAATCATTGATTAATCTATTTACTTGCGTATTTATATGCTTGTCTATTTTTTGAAATGTTAACTAAATTGCTTAATTAAACTGCTCCTTCTAAAGCTGGGTATACAATGATACTGTACAAATCTTATTTTCAAACTCCACTGATTTGAACTTCATTTGAGAAGCACACATATTCATCAGTACAGTTTTCCTAAACTTGAAAACTATATTTATCTTCCTTTCAAATTACTTTTACTGCTGAACGATGCTATTGATCACATTTCCCATTACCATGTTCTTTAAAAATCAAGTTGCTATGCTCTCTCTATCTCTATAGTAGTTTGATTTGATTGTTATAAAGTATGCATTTGTTAGGTTGTTGTCTGCTATGGATAATGCTCATTCTAATGCTAAAAGTTTTGGTGAACAGTAGGGTTAACCACCTGATATGTTTTTTTCTTTGATGAACTAAATTATTTGCAGTATGTTTATAAAAATCAAATGTTTGGTTATTTGTTGATAGTAGTGTTCTCATGCATGCTATAAGGACTCATTGCTACATTATGAAGCTCTGCAATAACCAGTAATTCTCTACTGAACTTCTGTAATGTAGCCACCTTTTCTGACTTAAAGGATATTGCTAATATTGTTGCAGACACATTTTCTCTCAACCTCACCCTACTTAACCTCCCCTCTCCATTCCTCATCACCCCTCACCATGCTCAGTTTATATCAAGTTCTATTGACACTTTCCAAAATTAATAATACAACTTTAATGGTTCCTGACATTAAGCCCTGGAAGCACAACCCCTCCATCAGCTCTTCAAACTGTGTCTTTCCATGAGTTATATTTCTAAGGTATGGAAAACAGCAGTTGCAGTACAGTTGCATAAAGCTGGGCTCTCTGAGGACCTTGGGGTCCTATTATTCATACTATTCTTACTAGTGCTATGTGCAAGGCTATGGAAAATATTATAGCTAAACTAATTAACAGGTAACTCGAAACAGATAAAGCACGGGCAAGTGCCGAAAATAGTCCAACTTCAACAAAAGGCACTCGAGAAGAACAAGAGGCTCGACTCCTTAGTTGTGCTTCAAACACTTTAATGTGACTCACAGCACTCCAAAACACGTATCACACATAAACGCCAATTACAGAACACAGTGTGTTTTCGTTTCGTATAACTTCTTCTGATGTGTAACTGAATACATAATGGTTCCACCCCTATCTTTAAATATGCTTCAGGCTAATTAACTAATTGATCAATAAAACATTTAAATACTATTTAATAGGCACTTCCATAGGAAACAACCTGAACATTTCTACTTAACATATACAAACAACATCTATAAAACCATTTTAAAAACTACCAATATTGGCATAATACCTAAAACCAACTTAACAACCTGAATACTATTGTAAATACATTTAAATACATAAATAAGATACATAAATAATACAAATATAATAATTTAATACAATTCTTAATCAGCAGGTGTTAGCACCATCTAGTGTTCAAATATATCATTTACCTACAGATACTAAAAAATGCACAGTTCCTTAGCATGATGTAAAATATAAAAAATTCATACAGCCTCTACCTATTCAATGAACACAACGCGAACTTATACTAATACATAAAATTTTTTGGGTATCTATAATTTAGCTGCCCTCATCTTTAATACTGGGGCAAGGGAAACTGTGTCATTTAGTCCTGGGGATTTATTAGCTTCCAAGAACAACTGCCACAGTAGTTCTTTATATTCTATAGAAGTTTCCCATAGTCCGCCCCTTATGTCTTTCTCCACTACTTCTAATACAAAAACGTTAAAATTTGCCTCCTGGCAACTGATTTTGTGTCTATAAAGTGCATTATGTGTACATTTGATCCTAATTTCATAATAGTGCTCATATATTCTATTTTTCAGTTTTCTTTCTGACTTTCCCACATAAAATGTGTCACAATGGTCACACAACCCAATGTAAACTATACCACTAGTTTCGCAATTTGCAAAAAACTTACTTTGGATCAAAAAATCTCTACTTTTAATATAAATAGTTCCTTTTGTACAAATATGTGAGCACTGTGAACATCTTCCACACTTAAATGTTCCAACTTTTCCTTCCCTTGCTATATTCGTGCTATTTTTACCTTCTAAAATTGTCTTTAAACTCTTTCCCTTTCGATAGGTACATTTCGGTGGCTGTACAAACAAGCATTCAAGGTCAGAAATTTCACTAAATCTATTCCATTCTTCCTCTAGTATTTTTCTAATTTTTATTGCTTCCCCACTAAAATCCAACACAAAGTTACTTTCACCTTCGTATTTGTCAACTTTTAATTCATCATTATTCCATCTTGTTCTGTTCCGAAGGATAGGTTTAAATTTGTCATTTCTTCCTGTCCTAACCTCCTTTTCTATTGCCTCAATAAGTCTGATTGGATATCCTCTATCTCTAAACATATTACGCAGTAATGTACATTCATCATTAAAATCTGATTCATTCGAAGTCATCCTGCTACCTCTTACGAATTGCCCCTTTACTGTTCCTTTTTTCTGGTGGTAGGGGTGCGCACTGTTATATGCTAAATATGAATTAGAAAAAGTCTCTTTTCTATAGATTTTTGAAAAGAATTCATTTTCTCCTTTTCCTATCAAGAAGTCTAAATATTTTAAAATATTCCTATCACACTGGTAAGTAAATGTCAGAAAATTGGTTGAACTGGAGATGTAGTTAAAAAAAAATATTAAATTCATCTTCTGAACCTACCCATAAAAAACACATGTCATCCAAAAACCGCCTATAAAATTTCCAACAGTGTTTAAACTCAGAATTAATAATATATCTGTCCTCCCAGGCTGACAAAATAATGTTAGTGTATATGGGAGCGCATCTTGCCCCCATAGCTACCCCCTGGATTTGTTTAAAGAACTCACCTTCGTAATGTATATAATTATTACAAAGAACTAGGTCCATTAATGTTAAGATAAGGTAAAAGTCATTCTTATTGAATTGAATTTTGCATAATTGACTAGTGCTTCTTCAAACCATTTCATTCCTTCATTATATGGTATAGAAGAAAATAGATCCACAATATCGATTGTGATAAAAATAATATTTTTATCAAACATATCCTGTGTTAGAGTCTGTAGTAAATCCCATGAGTCTTTCACTACACCATTCCCCTCCATTGATAAGTCTTTTAATTTAACGTCTAGCCATCTGGCCAGGGGTGCGGTAACAGAACCTTCTGAGACTACTATTGGTCTCATTGGGGGATTTTCTGCATTTTTGTGAACCTTTGGGACTCCAAATATTGTGGGAACTTTAGGTTTTTCAACATGTAGGTACTTGAAGGTTTGGATGTCAATTGAACCTTCCAAAAGTAAATCATTAAGGGCTAAGTATATTTTTTTATTACCTATATTTATTTAATTTAATGAAGCCCTGGCATATCTCTCTGTATTTTCCAATAATTCCATCATTTTTGCTTCATAAAAGATTTGGTCCATAATAACAGTGCCGCCTCCTTTATCAGATTTAATCATTCTTATTGATTTATCACCCCGTATATCTCTTAATAAATTATTTTCTTCCTTGGTGAGATTAAATGGAATTTTGTTCTTGGTGAGGTCACCCCTTAGTTTCATTTCCATAATGGCCTCAAAATTTTTTAGTTGCGGGTGTAAGGGAGGGTTAAAAGTGCTCCTTTTCCTTAACTCCTCTGTTCTATGGCCATTAGAATTCTGTCCTTGGAACAAGAGTTCAAAGTTTTTCTTTCTTAAAAATAATTTTAAATCTATTAATACCTTACTAACATCAGCCTTCATATTAGGGACAAATTTAAGTCCTTTAGAAAAGAGTGCAAAGTGTACTTCACTAAGCTCTTTATTACTATAATTAAATATATTATAGCCTTTATATTTACTTATATGTCCTTGTACTAAAATTGACTCTTGAGAATTATCTTTTTCAATTTTGTTATTGTCACATCCTACCACTGTTGAAAACCTTTGTTGTTATTGTTGTTGTTGTTCACCCTCCCCCTCCCCCCATATTGATATTTTTTTTGATAATTATTTTTTATTCTTTCTGATCTCCTTAATGGTGGGAACTCAGAATAATCATTAATATTAGCTAACTCCTCCCTAATATCTTGTGGCTCACTCATGGGGTGCTCTTTTTGGCCCCAAACATTCTCAGACATATAGTTTTGTCTATACGAATATTCTCTAGGTTTTGGGTAGCACACTTTTTCTTTATATTCTTTTATATCCCTTTCTAATTTTCTAATTTTCCTTTCATACACATTCCTAATACTCTTTTCAATTCTTTTTAATGTTTCACAATATTTCCTTTGACTTCCCTCTATAGTAAATAGCAGATCTTCTGTTATTTTTGAATTAATACTTTCTATTTTACCCTGTAAACATTCTATTTCTCTCTCATTTTCTTTAATTATAGTTTTCAGTATATCAAACCCACAGTTATCAAAAATAGTAAGTAGTTCAAAATGGAACTCACTACCTTCCTTAACTTTATTAGGATATTTACAAACTCGTAAGCCTTTGGGCACAATTTTTAAGCTCAAACATTCCCTCAGATAAGCATTTTCCAATTCAATATTTTTATATTTAAACAGTAAATCATCCAGCATTTTAACATTATTATCATAGGAAATATTTACATCACTTTCCTCAGATAGGGGTATTTTTTTACCATTAAAACTATATTTCAAATGCATTATACTAGCAAAATCAGTTTTGTACCTCTGTCCATTATGTTTATTTCCTTGTATTACATTGCCATCATCTCAGTGGCTCATTGCACCAATGTTATCGTTGTTCGAGGATGTCCTGAAAATAAAAGGAATATCCTGGTCTGAGGTGCCTGGGATATTGCCTGAAAAAGGTTTAAAGTTGTTTCCCAACAGCACTCCTGTAGCTACTCCTTTCGCGCCGTTCGCGCTGTTCACTCTCCTCAATAAAACTTCCTGGTTTCCTGGCACTCCAGCCGATGACGTCGGCGATGGGTGGGCTGTGGGCGTTAACAGCTCGATTAGCTGTGTTAACTGGTAGGATATTCTGTCTATCTTATCATTATTGCCGCCTACCACCTCTGAACGAAAAGAAGTCGCTGATGCCTCCTCCACTTCCATACCAAGGAACTCGAAACAGATAAAGCACGAGCAAGTGCCAAAAATAGCCCAACTTCAACAAAAGGCACTCGAGAAGAACAAGAGGCTCGACTCCTTAGTTGTGCTTCAAACACTTTAATGTGACTCACAGCACTCCAAAACACGTATCACACATAAACGCCAATTACAGAACACAGTGCGTTTTCGTTTCGTATAACTTCTTCTGATGTGTAACTGAATACATAATGGTTCCACCCCTATCTTTAAATATGCTTCAGGCTAATTAACTAATTGCTCAATAAAACATTTAAATACTATTTAATAGGCACTTCCATAGGAAACAACCTGAACATTTCTACTTAACATATAAAAACAACATCTATAAAACCATTTTAAAAACTACCAATATTGGCATAATACCTAAAACCAACTTAACAACCTGAATACAAAAAATTTTATGTATTAGTATAAGTTTGCGTTGTGTTCATTGAATAGGTAGAGGATGTATGAATTTTTTATATTGTGCATCATGCTAAGGAACTGTGCATTTTTTAGTATCTGTAGGTAAATGATATATTTGAACACTAGATGGTGCTAACACCTGCTGATTAAAAATTGTATTAAATTATTATATTTGTATTATTTATGTATCTTATTTATGTATTTAAATGTATTTACAATAGTATTCAGGTTGTTAAGTTGGTTTTAGGTATTATGCCAATATTGGTAGTTTTTAAAATGGTTTTATAGATGTTGTTTTTATATGTTAAGTAGAAATGTTCAGGTTGTTTCCTATGGAAGTGCCTATTAAATAGTATTTAAATGTTTTATTGATCAATTAGTTAATTAGCCTGAAGCATATTTAAAGATAGGGGTGGAACCATTGTGCATTCAGTTACACATCAGAAGAAGTTATAAGAAACGAAAACGCACTGTGTTCTGTAATTGGTGTTTATGTGTGATACGTGTTTTGGAGTGCTGTGAGTCACATTAAAGTGTTTGAAGCACAACTAAGGAGTCGAGCCTCTTGTTCTTCTCGAGTGCCTTTTGTCGAAGTAATTAACAGGTAAACTTATATTTCTGGATGCACTGAGGCCATGGATCAGAAGTGTAGCTAGGGTGGCCAAAGTGGGCAGCTGCCCCTAATGCGAAGTATTAGGGGATGTAGTTGGGTCTTAATCTTGGTATTGCATTTGTAATCTACAATCTGAAATAAAGTAGAGCTTTAGTGCTCTATGTTTGACAAAAGAGCACTTCTTTAATTTTAAAGTGTAGCAAATTGCTTCTTAAATTTGTAGCTAGCAGTTTGCTATACTTTGTAATTAAAGAAGAGCTTTTTCATTTTTGTTTGTATTTGCCATTTTACCTGATTCTGAAATACTTTAGTAGCCATGTCTGACATAAACTGCAGCAAATGGTTTTCTACTGTCAAGAAGAGTTTAGAAAAAAAATGGACCTGACTTCTAACATTAACAGTGCCTGATCAGGGGAGAGAGCTTTTTTTCACTTCTCAAAGAAATTAGTATAGATTATTTAATATGGGATGGGAATAATGGACTGGCTTGTTCCAGTCAAGATTGTGGAATAGACCTTTTTTTCTCCTTAACTTAAAGATGAGAATGGGGTGCCAGATCAGGGGATGGTAGCAGGTGCCAAAAAAATAGTTACATCTCTGCCATGTATAAGAGACACAAAGTGCACACTGTTTATCTGGACCTTGCCAAGGCCTTTAACATTATCCCTCATGTTTGGTTGACTGACAGAATTCATGTCATAAAGGTCAGAGGTATTTGTTCTAGATAAGATATTACCAATGGTGTCCCATAGAGCTCTGTCACGTGGCACCTCAACCTCCTTTTTCGTATGTATTTCTCTGGCGTAAAAGCTGCAGCACTCTGAAATCCTTGACCTAAATATAGCAGTAGAACCACTGGTAAAAGTGAACCACCACTCCAGAGATTTAAATCAGTATTACCTCATCAACAACTCCGGATGGCATGACAAATACTTAACAAAACATATCTCCCATTTCTAGAATATGCTTCCCTAACCTATCAGAGTACTTCCCTAGCAACCTTACCAGTCTAAATGACTATATATGTGAAGAAAGTCTGCTTAATGGAAGGCAGTGTTAGTCTCCCATCAGTACAGGGGGGGGGTCAGCTGAGCTTCTTAATGTTTTCCTTGGCTGTAAGCTTAGTAAGAACCTATGAAACTCTATGGTTATATAGAGTGTTGTTCTTGCTTATGTGATATATATAGACTTTACTTTGTTAGCAAACTGTCAAAGGAAAGACATTTGGTGGTAAATAATGCTAAACATAAAGCTATGGTAGGGATTCTTGGACATTTAACACAACATGCTGAGAAAATTAGTGTGAGTAGTGACAATAAAACATGTCTGATTCAGAGAAATGGGTAGCACAGCCACCAAAAAGAAAAATAGTACTGTATGTAGAGCATGCTAATAAGCACAGAATGCTATGGAAATGAGCAACCCCGTGGAAATAAGACAGCTGGATCATGTAAATGAAGGCATCACAAGTAGAAACGTGATTCAAAAATGTATAAAACAGGAGCACTGTGTCACAAAACAAACTACTTCTGAAAACGGGAGATTTATGGTGTACAGGTGAGGGGAGATGGTAGGTGTAGCAGCAGCTACAACATAAGAGCATGTGTTAATGACAACTATTGGAACCAGTGCGCTAAAAGATGCATGACGTGGCCTTCATTATCATCTCAAGCACCTAAATATCTCACTACCATGCAGGCTAAAAGATAGTGAACCATAAGTGTGTGGACAGGGAGACATACATGACCTAGATGAACTGTGTCATGCACAAGCAGAATTAAAGGACATGCATACATTGTCCACCCTAGCTGATATAAAGGTATGTGTAGCATTATTTGTTTTCATCTTATTTATTTATTCTCTGTTGACTTGGTTAGTCCCACTAGGCTAGTGGTCTCTTTTCATGTGGGACCTGAGGTGGTATTTCTACTACGAGGGGGAAATTTATCCAGGTCATTGGGGGACTTCTCCTTCTCTTTTCAAAAGGTTCCAGGGTGTCTTCTACATTCACCTGAGCTGCTGACTACTCAAGCAGTTAGGACCATGCTTTAACATCTCATCCAAAGGATGACATACAGTAACCCCATCCCACAATTTGAGCTGCAGTATCAATAATCCAGTCACTTGTACTGGAAATAGAATCAACAGCCTTCCTTCCAGCAGTAGTGGTGAGTGTGCCACCCATTGTATCACTGACATTACCCAACTCATTTACAGAGACATTCCATTGATTTACAGTGGACAAATTAGGGATATTGCAGCTGTCAGCCTCATGTATCCTATACCCATTCCTACATATGATGCTGCAGCATGTGGAGGAGCATATATAGTCCATCTGGGCTGCAGAGGAGAGATTCATCACTATGTAGACATTTTACCACACAGCCTTTTTTCCTGAGGTCTTAAGAGCTATGAACCGCACACATGACATCTGCAGACAACAGGGAATGAAATGCATCAATAAGAAGAATTTTTACTCTGTGAACTGCATATGATGTTTAACACCCAGGTCATTATATATAATGTGCCTGTGTGCCATCCAGGCAGTGCCCACATATCCAACATATACTAGATGTTTATGTGAAGGGACTTTCATAGTCATGAATTTCTGTTCTGCAGTGTTGGGTCATCTAATTAGTAGATCCACAAACAGACATGTTATGCAGAGCAGTACACAGTTATAATGCAAGCAGGGAGAACGACACATATAATTGTGTGACAGTTGAGTGTTGCAGGTAGTGACAGATATGCCTTGGTGCCATGGATAGTGATATCTGTCTATAATCCCAGATAATCACCAAAAGGGCATACAACACAACCCATACTTCAATGCGGAACAGGTACTTCAATATGCAGCTCTTACCAGCAGCAAGATCTTCATCATATGTTCCATGTTGAGCAATATTGCTCTTCAGAAACAACTGATGCTGTAGCAGAATATCCCATCAGGGCCCACTATAACAGTAGAAGCAGTAGAGGAAGGGCAGGGTGGGGAGTATGGCGATGAATATATAGCAGTGATACCACAGGTGAGGCAGACACTGATGCAATGCATTGCAGCACTGGCAAACAGATGACATCTGGTTCACAACTATGGAGTATGACACAAACAACTCAGACTCATATAATGTATGCATTATCACACTTAAGCTGTGCATCAGATGTAAATATATAAACTGAAGTTAGGGAGTGTGCAGGGTGCAGCCATTTCAATTGCACAGGGTAAGAATACAATGACAAGTAACATAAGCATTATAATATATGGTAGTGTCATGGTAGGTAAATAAAGTAGGCACATACTCTGGTAGGAAGTTGTGGGGAGTCAGGGGTCACATTGTCTAGTGGTGGAGTTGAGATGTCCACTATAGTGCCTTGCAATGTCAGTGAATGATATGGTCCATGGTATGGCAGGCGTAGAATCATGTGACTGTGCAGGTACACCCTCATAGGGTGCATATCTTTCAACTGTCCAGATTTTTGTAGAATTTCCAGATCTTTGACTTATATTTTTGGTCTGTTCCTCATAAAATTTGTGGTTTTCTGACAAATTGTTAGGGATCAGAGTCACTAAACAATGACAAACATTTCAGTTTCAAACTTCACAACTTTCAGAAAATGCATGCTAATGCAACACCTGTCATACTATCAACGTTCAAAGTTTATATGATCAGTATTTAAAAAATGTCCTTATGGTTTCTTTCTGTGTGGGTGTTTTATTGGAAAAATGAATAAAGATTATTGAGAAAAAAAAGTGTCCCTATTTTTGGACCTTTGTCTCCACATTATTTTTGGCTTTGCCCAGAATTCTTTTGATAAGTGGTTGAAAGGTATGGTCACATGTTGTGAGCCTACACAGCTTTGTCATCCATTAGCTGGACAATGCACACAAGCAGTCATGATGACCCACATGCCTGAAGGAGATATTGAAGGAATAGAACTATAGGACCATTCATATGCAGTCTGGTGAAGTGTACTAGATGTTGAGTCCAGGCAGTGTTAGCATCTATGACTAAGAAACTGCCAATGGTCAGGGGTGTCAATTTGTATGGCCATACCTGAACGTGGTACTTTCTCAGCAGCAGGCAGTGTAGTCTGAGTAGGTTCTGTATGTGCTGGCTGTCTTGGATCTGAACTCTTTTACAGCCAAGGACTGCATGGCTTGCAGAGGTAGACAACAGAGCAGTTAGTGTATGTCTCACTGAAGCACCCATGGTAGCAACATTTGCTGTTAGTGAATTCTATAGCACCACCTCCTCCCTGTCCTTAATCTTCCTGTCACTTTACAGAAGTTGAGTGTCATCATTGTAGGCAAAAAACACAATCACCATCTCCTCAGTATTAGTGGCAGCAGCTCTCTGTGCGAGCACTGACCAGACATTTGCAACTTTATATCAAGTGCTGTACCGAGACCAGGGATAGAGCTGAAATTATGGTGGCACTGCAATAAGTCATGCCTCTCCTTTGAGGGTATGCACACATCAGAGGCGGTGTGAGTTTCAGCTGCTGTATTGGCTGGAACTCATGAAAATCCCAGGATAGGCTTACACTTACAGGATTCTAGCTATGCACCACAATATTCTGGGGTCAGCCTCCATATCAACAGGGGTCTTTGGTGGGGGATATTGATGCCCCCTCACACAATAGTACTGCTGACAGTGACACTGTGCTATCAGGCCCTGCCATGTGCACATTGCCTCATGGCCACTGATGACCTGCCAGCATTAGGCATGTGTTGCCCCAATGTCCTTTGCCTTTCACCAGTAGAACCTATGAAAGCATGAACACATGCTAAATTTGGCAGCACTCATACATATGCCTGTTCCCCACCTGCGGCACCTATAGTGGTTGATACTGAGATATGAGCATACATAAGTAGCACATCGATATCCCAGGTGAAATCTTCCAGTAGGTTTTTCTTCTGTGGGCCCATACCAAGTCTCAGGCACCTGTGGGCTGCATATGTCAGCCAGTGGCATGCTATGGAAGTCATCTTATTATAGTCACTGTCTACCTTCCCCTTATTATGCAGATATTTAGCAGGCTCTTGTGGTGCTCCTCAAGACATACCACATTGCAGCAATAGGCATGCCCTGCCTAGATCTCTTCCTAAATCTGTCTATTGGCCTCATGTAGGTTATGTACCCCCCTTACAAAGTGGTGCCATGTCTCACCCTATGATTGGGGGCAGGGCAATAAGGTCCCCTTTGGCATTTCCTTCTCCCATGTCTCACCCTATGAATGGGGGCGGGGTAATCATGTCTCTTGCAGTATGTCCTCCTCTTGGTGCCTGAAGTCTATAGTATGCACAACTGGTCATAGCAGTGACTTGCCATTGTGCTGTGTCCCCACTCACATATAACCCATGCCATGTGTGCCATTGTTATTGCTGTTCACTAGAGACATTGCTGATGTGCCAAAGTACATTGTCATGTGAGTTTTATTCATTGGCTATTTGAAGTTTCAGTTTATAGAATTACTATGCAATGTCCTGAATTACACAGCTTTTATCTGCAAACATCCTTGTGCAAAATGGAGCCCACACTTTCATTCATGCTAATAAAGTTCTGTTATTATGCTAGTTATGCTGCTGATGATAAAATTTAGTGCCAGTGGTTCTGAATCTCTGCAGAAACAGAATGAAATAAACACAATGATAACACAATGTTCTCTAAAGCAAAAAACACAGCATCAATGGGACCGGACGGTGTCCCCAGATGTGTGCTACATGAACTCAATGAGGAACTAAACCCACACATAAGGCTGCTGTTTAATCTTAGCCTTACTACAGGATACATACCCAAAGAATGGCGTACGGCAACTGTGGTCCCACTCCACAAAGGCGGTGCTTCTACGGACCCTGGAAATTACCACCCCATAAGCTTGACGAGCCTTGTCTGCAAAGCTATGGAGAGGATCATAATGGAACTCATAAATAAAGACATTGGGGACCTACAGACACTGGATCCTACCCAATTTGGCTTTGTCAAGGGCAGATCCTGCCTCTTGAACTTGGTCGACTTTTTCGAAACAGTCACTAAGGCCATTGATGAGGGTAAGGCAGTTCACACAGCCTACCTTGACCTAGCAAAGCGTTCGACACAATACCCCACTCAGGCATCATAGAAAAGCTCACCAGCTTAGATGTAAACCCATATGTCACAAGATGGGTTGCAAACTGGCTCAAGGACAGAACACACAGGGTTAGAGTTGCTGGTGCCATGTCAGACTCTAAGCCGGTCATGAGCGGTGTCCCACAGGGCTCAGTCCTGGGCCCCCTCTTGTTCAGCATTTATTTTTCTGAAGTGCAGGCAAACATAGGGGGATTGTGGTTGACAAAATTTGCAGAAGACTGCAAACTGGGCACCATAATTGACACTCCATCAGACACAGACATCCTCCAGAAAGGTCTCATAGAAATGGATAAGTGGTGCCAGAGCCATGGCCTTAAGCTAAATGCCAAAAAATGTATAGTCATACCCTTTGGGAAAAACAAGGTAACCCCTAATTACCACATAGGTGGTAATCCATTAAACACGGAAGAAGTTATCAGGGACCTGGGGACCCAAGATGACAGTAACCTCTCTTTTGACACTCACATTGCCAAAGTGGTTAGGAAGACCTTCTACATTGCCCACCTGATCATGAAGGGATTCACATCCAGATCAGGAGAGGTCATTGTACCCCTGTACTCTTCACTTATCAGACCAATGATTGAGTACAATGCCCCATTCGGAATGTACCTTACCCGACACCTGCAGCAGTTGGAAAGACCCCAAAAGTTCCTCACCAAAAGGATAAAGGCTCAAACATATGTCATACGATGCCCGACTGAAGAAACTCCAGCTCTATTCAGTCGCATACCGTCTGCTCAGAGGTGATCTGTGCCTGACATACAAGGCCATGTCCAACCCGGAATTAATGGACATGCTGCACCTCAAAAAATCCAAATCCACCAGAGCCACGAGAGCAAGAGACTTAAACCTCAACACGGATATAAATAGGACGTGCTGGAGGGACAGATTCATCACCCAGAGACTCCCTACACTATGGAACAGAATCCCAGTCCATGTGAGGCAGAGCCCCTCACTGCCTCTGTTCAAGAGAAATCTTGACGAGTGGATGGGAGATCGTAGGTTTACCCCGGGAATCATCTCTGTATCACTGCTGGACAGAGGCACAGCAAATTAATGGGTATAGTATTCTCATCCTAAGGGGTGGTGAAAGCCACACACACTCTGGCTAGGCTTATAAATGCCCTAGGGCAGATAGCCTAGTATGAACCTATGAACCTATGAACAATGGCTAGTGCTACCTTTGCTCAGCATGGTAGTTAAGAAGAATGTGACCAATATTCTCATGTACACATATTTTAACCCATGGTACAGAAGCATAGTGCTACCAATATTTGGTATCTCTCCACTGCAGCACTAGATTGGCCACCATGGGCAATCTGATCTGAATATACATCCATTTGCATAGTGCTGCCACTTTGTGCCTCAAGTGAACCAGACTGACTGACTATGGCTTCCTCAGTCACTGTGGGCAATAGAGCTCTAGCATGGTGTGTCAGAGAGAGAGCAATATATTCTTACTCTTCCTGCATAGGAACTTTGTAGAACACCTACTTAGACAATGCAATGGACTTTTGTGCAAAGTAGATGCCTGGCACAATCTTGTTACCATTATGGTGAGTGATGTCACTGTCGCTGGCATCAACCATTCTGGTGAACAGTGCCAGAATCAGTACAGTGATCTGCAGTGGTTTCACTTTTCCTGTTTCACCAATGGAGGCAGAGGTAAGGGAGAGAGATGAAGACAGACAGACATACATACAGATAGACATGAAGTAAAAGCATTTTTCTCTTCTTCTTATTAGGTTACCTGGTATTTGTGTGTACTGAGGTTGCTTGCTTTATATTACAATAATGCAGAAGTGAGAGATTTACATGATATGATGATGGAAAAGGTGAGAACAACTCTCACAGCAGAACAATGCATATGCCATGTGTGCCAGTCTACTATATATATCTATATCTATATCTATCTATATATATATATATATATATATATATATATATATATATATATATATATATACATATATATACACACCATACATGTGCACTAGTATGTTCTATTGCTTCATTTTTTCCTGCAGGTCCAGTTGTGGAAAATGTGGAGCAGCAGCAGTGACCACCTCACCTGCAGCAACAGCTGATGTCTCTGTCGGTCATCACATGTCACTCTGCTGAGTGTGACCTGAAGGGATCACTGGTGGCCTCTGCCACCACTTCTCAAGAGGGGGCATAGGATTCTTTTCTGACAGTAGTCAACGTTGGTGTCTACTGATGATGTCAGCCTAAGCACCTTGGAGTATCTAATGGCATAGCTTGTCAAGTAATTCAGCTAGCAGGTTCTGACCATCTGGCCACTGAGGAAACAGCCTCTCCATAACATCATACAAAAGGATGACTGATAGGTGTGTTGTCCCTGTGCTGGATTGGTAGCCCTCCACAGACCCTGCCTTATTTCCATCCAGGTGTTATTTCTCCTATATGTCTTTCCTCATGCCTTGTTCTTTTCCAAACCTCCCCATCATTGCTGTTATGTCCACCCTTTATCTTTCCTCTTCCCCTTCTACTATCATCCCCACCTTTTGTCTGTATACTGGGCCTGTCTGTCTATGCCTGTTTCCACTCACACACACACGCACACACACACACACACACACACACACGCACACATATATATATATATATATATATATATATATATATATATAAAATCTTGATTTTGTTTGCCACTTCTACCTTTCACGCTCTCTCTGTCTCTGTTCCATCACTGACCATTCCTCATTGTCTTCCTCATCTGACCTTCCTCTGTATATTATAAATGGGAGTGTATCCAACAAGGAAATATTGCCCTTCACCCCTGCCTTTCAAACTTTATGGTTATCCCTGCAAGTTTTCATCTTCTTTTTATTCTTTTCTTTCTAACTTTCTTGTGTCCCTCATTTACTCCTTGTTTTGTATTATAAACTGGATTCCCACTTTGCTTACCCTCAATGAGCAATCTGTCTGACTGTAAGTGGTAAAAAAAAAAACATCATTACTTGCATGAAAGGACATTAACTATGTCACACTAGTCTGTCTGTCTTAACTGTGATGTCTGAAATGCAGTCACACACTATTCTATAATGTTATTTGTCCATTGGACCTACCTGTGCTGCCCCCCAGCTTATTGCTACACCTCTATTTTACCATGCAGTCCTCTGCTATATAAACCCTACTATCTGTCTTATTAGTTGTGCCCTGCATTGTGCAGCACTTGTCTTTGAATCCAAGACTATCTCAATCTAGTGTTTTGACATTCACAGTGTAGCAGATGGGAAGAAGATTGATTTTATTCATGAATTTGCACATTTTTGGTGTCTTTACTGATTTGCATTTATGAGTTCCTTGTCACATGGTACATTTCACTTCAGTAGTTTTACAATGCCTATTTAATTTAAGATCAGAGACTGATTTTTTGTGGAGATAAGACAGTCGAGTACTAACTGATTACTTAGCAGTTTGATCGTAAGGAAGATGAATCATAGCTTAATAACTCATATTTATTGCCTTAAATATGACTTTCAGTACTGAATACTACATCAAATTGTATATTTTAATTATTTAAGATATGTAAGGATATCAGATATTGTCATCTGTGTTAGCATGTCTGGCTGCAGTTTTGTAAATACTTGTAAATAATTGTCAATTATCCTGTGTTATAAATGCCACATGACTAGCTATAATTTTGTAAATAAGTTTATGTTTCCTGATTATTACTTTAGTTTATGTAAAATGTTAGAGTCAGACAGTGTTCTTCTGGCTGACCAAATGTACATGTCTTTTAAAAAGAATTCTGAATGCAGGTTGTGCCAGTCAACTGAGCTAGAGTGATGTCATCATGTGCTAGAGCTGAAAGGAATGAAATCTCCACAGCAGCTGATTTAGCTTACTTTT
The DNA here is from genome assembly GCF_019279795.1 of Protopterus annectens. NCBI lineage: Eukaryota > Metazoa > Chordata > Ceratodontiformes > Protopteridae > Protopterus > Protopterus annectens. Next base: position 1,056,639,890 of record NC_056741.1, on the reverse strand, counting down.
CAAAAGTTTGAAACGAGAGAGTAGAATTTTCATAACAGCTTTATGTGACTTTTAAAAGATTCTGCTATAAAAAGCAGGTTCTGAGTCAGTTGAGTTCAGTTGTTCAGTAGTCAGTCGTTGTTTTCCAGATCAGCATTTATCACAGAGTTTTTCAGAGCTGTTCAGCAGAAATAATAAGATTTGCTATTCCAATTGCTGAGGACTGGAAAACAACCTGAAGAGTGGACATATATTCGTATCTCACCCTGCAGAAGTAAGAGTATCATCTCGCCTTGCTGACTTAATGAGATTAGACAGGGACAGTTAATTTTTAGACAGTTAGGAAGCTACAGTCAGATAGAGTTTTTCTTCAATCAATGTGAAACATATCCTTAAGTGTTATTTTCATAACTCCTGTGTGTAAAACTCTGTGGTTTATTGAAATCAGTTATTCAGTGTATATATGTTTTAAATTAATCTTATTTATTAAATATGTTACTAACTTTTATTGTGGCTGGTTATTGAGAAAATACTTTTAGTAACCTGAGAGTGTTTATGCTTACTATGACAATACCAGGGCCACTCTGAAAAGCCTTATTGCCTGGATTTACATGCTACCTTACATATCAAGATTTATTTTACCCAATATATTTGAACACCTATAGCTGAAGGGTATTGTGGTATTTTGACTGGTGGCAGCAGTGTAAATTGGGAAGGAGGACATAGTAGGTAAATCTGTACCAGTCTTTCCCAAGAGTGTTTGTGTGTGTGAATATCAAATGTTTAAGAGTGAGTATGTCAAATACCTAGAATTGGGAGACAGTGATCTACAGTGGTTAGTGTGAAGACTCACTTGGGGACATGGATTGAGGCATATAGTTCAGTCCCAAGTTTGGAGCCTGTTCTCAGTGTACCCTTAGGGGAAATTGTGAGTTCTGCCCCTGCTTTCAGTGCTGCTCCCTTACTGGAGATAGTAGTGAGGATTGAGGCACCTTAGTTACTGCCCCAGCTTTAAGTGGGGATTGTCACAAGGTATTCAACCTACCATGAGTTACTTTATTATTTATTTATTTATTTTTTTATTAGAGGGAACATTTAAGTTGTAATTAGTAAATAAATACAACTACTTTATCACAAAGAGACAACAAAAGATTTCTTTATTGTTGATTGGTTCTAGATTGTATTGTTATTTGTTTCAAAAAATATTTCAATAAACAATTACATCTTACAAAAATACTTCCAACTAATTTGTTTTTCATGCAACAAGGAAGGCAGCTTTTCAAATCTTTATTATTTTTGCAGTACTTTATTTATATTTCTACTACTCTTTGTACTCATTTGTTTAAAAGTGCAGAGTTAATATCATTGTGTAATGCTATGCTTTTGTATGTATATGTACAGCTATAGGACTAGCTTATTTTATTTTGTATGTCTTGTAGAAATTCAAATAGTTTTAAACTAATTTGTTTTTTTGTTTCTCCTAATGTGTGCCCCCAAAACACCCCCTACTTTAATATTCTCCCTCCGAGACCATACTACAGTGGGGAAAAGGGAAATTTCCCTTATCCGCACCATAGTACAGCCTCGGCAACAGGCATACTTATCCAAAAGTGCTTCTTCGGTGAAAAGCACTTTTACGTAAATATGCCCGGCCATTTGGGTTTCGGTCGTTTGCTCACTCGCAAACATCCTAGATCTATATATATATATATATATATATATATATATATATATATATATATATATATATATATATATATAGTGCTGTCCCATCTCACACATTAATATCATATAAAGGGGAAGAACTTGCCCGCATAGCTGACCCTTTTAGTTGTAAATAAAATGTATTATGTAATTCAAAACTATTTTCATGGCAGAAATGTAATATTCAGACACATTAACTTTCTGTTGACCCTGGCACACAAAAAAAATACAATTACAAAATTTAAAATTTAGAATTATCTCCCCACTTTTAATAGATAATAAAATGTGTACACCTCTGTTTGTAAGCTTATTGAATGGAAAATAAAGGGGTTCAAAACAATTTTAATATATTTTGGAATTCAGGCAAATTAATCTGACCTTATTGTTTATTGGAACAGTTGAATGTACCTTTTGTAGATTATTATACATGTTAGGTATTATGTTCAGAAAGTTGAAAGTTTAATTTTGAAGGATCATAATTTAAATTTTAAATATTTGTAATAAACATGTTTCATTTCTGCAAGTGTTAATATTTTTTTAAATGTACCAATGTTAAAAATTTCTAACTGAGGAGAAAAATTAGATAATATGATTAGAACTGCTTTGGAGTTCAGAAAGTTGAAAGTTTGGTTTTGAAGGATCATAATTTAAATTGTAAATATTTGTAATAAACATGTTTCATTTCTGCAAGTGTTAATATTTGTTGAAATGTACCAATGTTAAAAATTTTTGAGGAGAAAAATTAGATAATATGATTATAACTGCTTTGGAAAACTTACTGAAACAGTTTTTTTTATTAATTCTGGAGACAACTGATGTTATTATAAAGATTGGTATGGGTTTCAAAGCTGACTTTTAAGATTGTAATAATGTCTTTGACTCATTGCAAATATCAAAATAAAAATTTTTGAGGAGAAAAATTAGATAATATGATTATAACTGCTTTGGAGAACTTACTGAAACAGTTTTTTTTATTAATTCTGGAGACAACTGATGTTATTATAAAGATTGGTATGGGTTTCAAAGCTGACTTTTAAGATTGTAATAATGTCTTTGACTCATTGCAAATATCAGCATTTATGTATTGATTTGACTCCTATAGCTTTATTTTTAGGAATGGCCAATTATTTTGATCTTATTCCTAATTGTCATTTTCTTTGCAAGTTAACCTGTTGTTTTTTTCCCAAACAATTCATTTAAATCCCCTTGCCTTAATCGTAATCCCATTTGTATTTATAAAATAACACTTGCACTGGATATTTGTAAACATTTTTCTGAATGTTATTAGATACATCTGCACATAGCTTTGCTGATATGAATCTATTTATTCATTTATGCATTCAAATTCATTGAAAGCATATGTTTGGATTGATATAACCCATTTAGTTTAGATTTTGGGAGAAAAGCTCCACATAAAACATAAATTATTAGTAAAAGAGGACTGCAGCTAGCATGGTTGCTTTCAGTAAATTAGCACAGATAATGGTTAACATTTACAACAGAATCTCTTCTATATAAATTAAATTATTAACATTTATCCTTATCAAGTGCAAATAATGTCTACATTAATCCTCAAGGTATATAAAGAAATGTCCAAAGCCACTGGCATTATTACATTCTGACAGCTGCAAGGTAGCTATCTAGGAGAATAACAAGAGTTTTGTTATAAAGATGAGGACATTTTGTTGCATACTGGTGATGACAGAAAGAGAGTGAAAGAGATGACTGCCTAGTTGCTTTACCCTTTTTGTAATTGATGACCTTTCCATGCCTTTTTCCTATATCACCTCATATCCCACCCAGGCTTACTTAAAAGCATCTATGATCTAGCAATCTACATTATTACTCTGTTAGCCTGATCCAACTACCCCTTGCTGTTTAATAAAAAAATGAAAATCTCATGTTAGACTGAAATTTATTTTATCACTCTTCTTCCTCAATACCTCAGTACTTTATGTACCATACACTTTCTCTTCTTTCTTTCCTTTCATCCTTGGTGAAAAGGTTTAACACCTGCAATCGCTCTTCTTATCATTTGTTTCTTTAACCCATTTATTATCATAGCAACCTTTCTTGTTACCTGCTTATCTTTCTTGATTTACTTTTTTCCTGTAATAACAAAAAAAAACATAGGCATCAATTTACCTATGATCTTACTTGACGTCTGTAAACATATACATCAAAATTTAAGTAACTTACCTTTATTTGGAGAAAAATCTATTCAGGTTGCTGGTGGGTACTTTTGATTGTAGTCTTGAAGACGTTGCTGCTAAATCCAGTGAGAGGTGCAGAAGTCTGTTTTCTTTTTTGGGGTTTTAAGAAAGACACTTACTCAGTTCTCTCAGAGTTCAGAAATAAATCTATTGGCAGATGAGTGCTGCTTAGGTTTCTGAGAACATAGTGTAATGTCAAGCCTTTTGTATTGCAAAATTGGTGGGTTGGGTTGAAGGTTGTCACTGCCCATGCCATCATTTGTGTGTGTGTGTGTGTGTGTGTGTGTGTGTGTGTGTGTGTGTGTGTGTGTGTGTGTGTGTGTGTGTGTGTGTGTGTGGCAGGGGTTATTTTATTATTATTATTATACAGCCCTTGTTGTCATGATGGACATACCCCTTAGTGCATGGGGGTGGGTTACATTAGTATTATGAAAGCTCATTAAAATTGCAGAATGTTACAATGGTTGATAATTCATTAAGACAATTCATCAAGAAAATTCATAAAATAAAAATTATTTTGGTTACCTATCATTAAATCATTTTGTATTGCCATTCCACAACTATTTTTGTAAGAATTACCAGGCAAATTATATATGCACATTAATAAACCATTCCATTAGTGATTTTCCAAGTTCTGTGGCACTCCTGGGTGTTTTTTTTAGATCTTCCTATTAGTTATGATCATTAGGTGGGTGGTCAGGAGTCTATTAGATCATGAGTGACTTGGGTGAAGTCATGTATGGTGTTTAGCTATTAAAAGTGGTGGAAGCCTGGTCAAGGAGCATATGGTGTATGAGTAAACTCAGGCATATAGCTGTTTTAAAATAAATCTGCTTTAAGAACAGGTTGCAGAGATGCAAACATTCTGGTGCTTTTTCCTCAAGTCTGCAGACCCATCTTTGTAGTTAAAACAAATTCACTTTAAAAGAGCTGGAAGGTACCCATTGCTTTGCTGTTAGGTGGATAGGAATTCTCCCATTTATGTGAGTTCAAAGGTCTAATATGGAATGTTGATCTGCAGGGTAGACATTGAATGTATGTTATGAATGTTTTGTGGATTTAAAAAAAACTAGTATGTAGCATGGATGTCACCTCCAATCCCTTTGGTGTTACCGAAATGAAGCACTGTCTGTTCTATGCTTTACTTGTGATTTTTTAATTTTCTGAGTGGGTCTAGCTCAGTACGTAAAGTCCTGGTTTTGACATAGAGGCTGACTGGACTTATTATGGTGAAAAAGCCATGCTAACGGTGGGGTCAAACTTGTGGTTCATTTATGAGCTAAAATTATACCTCTCCTTGTTGATTTACTTAACTTTAGAATGGTAGCTGAGAGGTAGATGCTGTGCTGGCAGATGGGTAAAGCATGTGGTCCACATTTGGGGACAAAACCATGCTTCAACTAAACAGTGTGGTGGGATTGGCCTGCTGGTTGGGGGAAGTAGTGCTACTACCTGCTACACTTTTCAGGGGAAAAGAAACTTTTTTATTGATGGCTTAAAGGCTAGGAATTCATAGGTTCATAGGTGTGTACTAGGTTAATTGCCCTGGGATCTTTACAAGCCTAGCCCATAGGATTACCCTGGCTTCGTGCCACCCGACCTTAATTCCCAGTGCCTCTGTCGAGTAAAGCCACTGGAGTGATCCCTGGGGTGAATTTTCTAGTTCCCATGCACTCATCAAGATTTCTCTTGAAGAGACCTAGTGAGGTGCTCTGCTTGACATGTATGGGAAGTCTATTCCATAGCTTGGGCAGTCTCTGGATTATGAACTTATCCCCCCTCCATGTTCTGTTGATTGTGGTAATGAGGTTGAGGTCTCTGGAGTGTGTGGGGCAGAGGGATGGGGATTTCTCTAGATGTAGCATTTATAACAGAGCTGGGTCAGACATGGCTTTGTAAGTCAAGCAGAGACCGTCTCCAAGTAGGCGATATGAGACAAAGAATAGTTGGAATTTTTTTAGTCTGTCCATATAGGACAAATGTTTAAGGCCTAGGATCGTCTTTGTGAGGTACTTTTGTGGCCTCTCCAGTTGTTGTAGGTGTTTAGTGAGGTAAATGCCAAATGAGGTAATTGTACTCAATGATTGGCCTAATGAGGGAAGAGTAGAGGGAGACAATGACCTCTTTCTTCCTGGATGCAAAACCCTTAGTAATGAGATGTGCCTTATAGAATGACTTTGTGACCACAGTGGCAACATGGTGGTCAAAAGAGAGGTTGCTGTCAATCTGTGTTCCCAGATCTCTTATAACACCTTCTGGGTTCAGTGGACTACCATCAATGTGGTAATTCATATGTTTCTGTAAGTTATGGGAAGGGACAAGCCATTTTCTTTGTAGCCTGGTTATGGTATGTGGGAACTTTAGTTTGTTTTATTTTTCATTTTTATTTTAAGGTAGTCTACTAATACAAAATTCCAAATGCAGTGTGCGGTAGTATGTGCAGGATTGCTAACTACATGGATGTGGTTATCTGTTTGGTGTTAATTAATTTATTAAATTTAGTCAGGATATGAGTGTGCAGACACTAAGGTCAACCAAGTGGTTGGGTCTTGGGTAGAGAGCTGACCTTTCATGCAATATTAGTTACTGACACAATATACTCATGTGACTAGGAGTCAATCATGGCTGTGGATCTGTGCTTTTGAGTTAAGGAAACCATGGTGGGGTTAGAAACATTGTCTGTTTCTTGGGGGCCAGTATGTAGAATCATTTCTGTACTTTCCAAGTCAATACCTTTGTGAATATGTTACAGTATCTTATCAATTTTGGCCACAGCTTTCTTATCTTCTGCCTACTAGAAATTTCTTTTTTGCAGTTACTATCATTTTTATGGTTTGTACTCTTCATTTATGCTAAATGATCAACTTGGTGAAGTAGCTTGCTCCTTTTTTACATTAAACTTCAGATATAATTTGCCTTTCCAACCAACTAGCCTCCTCAGATCTATCTACAGGCTTATCCCTTGATTCTCCATTGCCATAACTATCTGAATTCCATCTGCAAACCATTTGATAATGTTCTCAGTACTCCCCCTGGTAACACACAAATACTAAACAGCACTCAACCTAGAAATGAAACCCATAGGACCCCACTCATCACATCCCTTGGCCTTTTCATGGTCTTCTTAACTACCTTTCTTTGCAACCTGGTAGTCATCCACTCTTTCATCCATTTTGTTAACCATTCCATTACTCCAAAACATTCAACTTGCCTAGCAAGTCAACTGTGTAGGCAAAGTCAAATGCCTTAAAGAAGTCTAGATGTACTACATTAAAATAATTAATTAATTAATTAATGTATGTATGTAGTTGTTAACCTGGCCAGAGCACTGATCCAAATGGAACTTTTTCAGACTCATCCCCAAGAGCGCTGTCTGGTTAAGTGACTTGCTCGGATTTGCACAGTAGGCAAATGGACACTGAGGGACTCAAAATGTGGACCACAGGAAGCAGTTTGTTAACAGCTCATAGCTTTAATCTTCTGCACTAATTGCTAGACAATTGACTTCCCTTTGCCTAATTGTAGCATCATCCAGCCATTGAACATGATCACTTTGAGCTGGCATGACCTGTGGGCCAAAGGTCCAAGATGATACCTAGCCTAATGGTTATATACCTCAATGAAACTAACTGTCCTTTCCCTCATTGTCTGATCCATAATCATCCTCATGAAACAATTGCCTACAGTTCATATTAAACCACATGTATTTGTGTGCTTATATCTAAGCACAACAAAAGTAGCAAAAAGAAAGACAATAAAATCAGCAACATAATAAAATGTTGTTTGTGATTAACTATAAAAAAGCAGGGAACATCAGGAACTTCTTATGGCTTGTGAGAGTGGGGCAGTCCCAAAGCTAGAAAGCTAGTGAATTCGTCAGGAATGGTTTTGGTATGAGAAGGCACAGCTACCTAAAATTTCCGTCAGAATCCTAAGAATCATTATCAGTTGCTATGCAAGCAAGTAAAGAAATCAGACCACATAATAAGGAATACACATTTCTTTCTGTTGGGTGAGACCCAAATCATGTTACTCTGAGCAGAGAGGTTTAAAAGGATTTCATGTTATAGGCCATACAACACCATGAGTAATGCAGACTGCAATAATTCAGTTGCAATGAGACCAAATGGTATACGGCAGGGTTAACTTGTGGTACTGGCTGCTGGACTGCAGCCCACCCCCACTAAAAAAAGAAAAATAAATCACATTAAATGTTAACAATTACTGTTTTTTTGGACTTGCATTCTCACAGTTACTTGAAATTCTGCATAAATATGCACATATGCAGAGTTCTGAGATGACTAAAAAAAAAAAAAAGAAAAAAAAGAAAGAAACAGATAAATGATCTAATCGTCTTGCCAGGCTGTTATAAAAACAGCTCAGCATTAGACTTATTTTGCTAATACACATTCTTGTTCAGGACATCCGAAATGTCACTCAAAAAGCATCTCACAAGGTTACTGCATGAAGCAGCGAGGAGCCCTTTCCATTGCTTTAGGCTGCTCAAGTGACTGAGACAGCCTGAAACTGAAAATGTACATAGGAGTTGATATACAACCCAGAGTGCAGAGGCAAAAGTGTGGTACTATGTTTTTTGAGCATATATTGTTTATTTATTTATTATACTAGCCATCTGCCTGCTACTGCCAGCATGTAGGAAGGTAAGTAATTAATTTATTTAAGAGAGTGTATGTGTGTGTGTGTGTGTGGGGGGGGGGGGGCTGTAAATGCTTTCAGTTGTCCTTGATTTCACAAAACATCACTGTTTTTATTACCTCCTTATTGTTTTACATTGCCCTGTTCCTCATAATATTTGTGACCTTTCTGGCAAATGAATAGGGGATTCATTTACTAAATAATAATAGCAGACATTTCAGACTTAATAACTTTCAAAAATTATGTTAATGACAAGCCTGTTTCTAAGTATACTAATTTAATTGTGTGTATATGAGATTGTGCGTGTGTGTGTGTGTGTGTGTGTGTGTGTGTGTGTATATATATATATATATATATGTGTGTGTGTGTGTGTGTGTGTGTGTGTGTGTGTGTGTGTGTGTGTGTGTGTCTGTGTCTGTATTGATTTTTTTTGTGCCTCGTACTTTGATCTATTCTTCATAAAGTTTGTGACATTTCTGGTAAATCAATGAATGCTGCAGTCAATAAATAATGATGATTGACATTTGAGTTTCAGAATTAATGACCTTCAAATATCATACAGAGCAGCACTACCACCTTCAAACAACTACTGAAAAATCCTCTCAACTCTTCTTGGCTATGTACCCGCTCTATAACCTAACCTCCTCTTTCTCCTTATATGATAACTTAGCTCCTGTGTTTTTATTACTGCTGACTGATGATATTTTCTCCATAATTATTATTTTTATCACTTGTTGATATTGGTACAATAATACTGATTAATATATTCTGTTTATACCTCTCTGACTGAATTCATCTGGTAATCCACAAAATGCCTGCTTTTATGTATATATATTCTGTATATATTACTGTAATCACTGTCTCTAATACTGTATCTACTTTTGTACCAATTAATGTTTTATATTTTCTGTATCTATGTTCTTGTAGGAGCGTTTCTCCCCAGGCGTCCACTGAAAATGCTCTCTTTTAGGCCCAGTGGACTTTCCTAGTAAATAAATGCAATAAATAAATAAAATAAATAAATAATACTAATGCTAAGCTTGTTATTCTAGCAAGTCTATATAAATATATATATATATATATATATATATATATATATATATATATATATGTATACATATATATATATATATATATATATATATATATATATATATATATATATATAAATATATATATATATATATATATATATATATATATATATATATATATAGCTATGTACATATATACATATATACACACACACATGGTTCTACTTTATAACATCATCTCACCATAACGTCAACTCGCTTAACACAGAGATGACAACATCTAACTTTTAGAACAAAGAATTCCCAGAATGACGAATTTCACCTCTGGGATCCTAGCCACTTGGCCATCACTGACAAAAAAATAAAAAATAAAAAAATAAAGAAAGAAATTAAATACACCAAAGTAGAGGGCTTAGACCCCCACCCCCCTACTTAAATATTCCAACTCTGAGATCACAACTACAGTGGAGAAAAGAGCAAAGGTCAACAGTGGTAGCCAAGTGGAGGCTCTCCTCACACTGGAAGATGCCGACATCTGTGCCATCACAGAAAGTTGTTTCACAGCTGTGGAGAACACCCCTGCCTTACCAGGCTATACCTCATTCCACACATTCTGGCTGCAAAATGAAGTTGGCAAGACTAAGGGTGGTGGAGTCTATGTCTTCATTAAGGATAGGCACACCTCCAGGCTGGTTTGCCAGCATGATGTATTGGAACTACTCCAGGTGCAACTGACAGTTGGCAAGACACCCATCCAAGTTATAGCCAGCTATAGACCCCACCTGTATGACTCAGGACACCCACTTCTCCTACCCAGACCTACTTGACTCGATCAAGGTGCAGCTAACACCCTGATCCTTGATGACTTTAACTATCCCACCATAGACTGGGTGAACTATTCCTGCACTAATGCGCTTGCCAAACGGTTCCTTGACTTCATCAGTTCTAATGCACTCGACCAGCTCATTTCATCCCCCACAAGGGGAGATAACATTCTGGGCTTGGTTCTCATCAACATGGGTGACTTCTGCACACAACTCTCATAGTATGTTCTTCCCTGGTGAGATCAGATCATCGGACTGTCTCAAGTGAAGTTTCTATACCACCCCCCTCCAGCTGTAACTAGACTAGGAAATCTTCTCAAAAGCTGACTACAACTTCCTATAGGAGGGTATCAGTAGCTTCACACCACTGCCTACCTCTGAGGATGCAGACAACTATGCTGAACAGTATGTCAATGCAGTATACAAGCACCTGTACAACTGCATGGACTCAGCCATACCCAACAGAACTAAAACTTGCTCCTCAAAAGAAACACAAACCTGTCTGGTGGACATCCTCCTCTATCAACAGGCTTTACACAAAAAGAAAGAAACTGTTGCCCAAAGGTAAAAAGGAACAAATTCCAAATTGAAAAAAACTCCCTCCTTAGCCCTAACAAGCAAATTAGATCACTAGTGAAAACCTCCAAAGCCAATTCTGAATTGAAACTAGCCTCTGAAACAAAGGAAAACCACAAAGCCTTCTTCAGTTACGTCAGAAACCTCCATGGCAAAGCCCAGGTTTGTTCTGAATTAGTACTTAATGGTATCACTTACACTGATCCTGCTGACATAGCCAACCTGCTAGCAGACAGGTTATTTGCAAACTTCACCTCTCTGCCCCCACAAAGGCCCATTCAACATCTCCAATACTTGTCCTGCACCTCACATTTCAGTAGAGCAAGTGTTAAAGGCTCTATCCAAGGCAAAGTATACAGCTTCTATGGGACCTAATAGTATCTCAGGCTGTATTCTGTACCATCTGCAGCAAGAACTAGCTTCACCATTGAGCATCCCATTCAACCACAGCCTAATTACAGGCTCCATTCCGGCATGAGAACTACCATTGTCATCTCTTTGCACAAACGTGGTGCCACTACTGACCCTGGAAATTATCGCCCCATTAGCTTGACAAGTCTGATATGTAAAGCCATGGAGCATATTATTATGGATCTCATAAACAAGGACATAGGCAATCTCCAAGAACTTGACCCCACCCAATTCAGATTCGTCAAGGGCAGATCTTGCCTGTTAAACATCATCAGATGGATGGCCAACTGGCTCACCAATAGGACCTACAAGGTCAAAATAGGTTCCTTCACCTCTGATAGCAGACCTGTCACTAGTGGTATTCTCCAGGGACCTGTCCTGGGACCCCTACTGTTTGGCATCTATTTCTCAGATGTCCAGGGAAAGACAAAAGGCCTCTGGCTAACCAAGTTTGTGGACAACTGTATGTTGAGTGCTGTCATTGACTCCCTAAATGATGTTAACATATTGCAAGAGGTCTAACAGCAACAAATGACTGATGTCAAAGTTGTGGCCTTAAGATAAATGCAAAAACATGTATTATCATACCATTTGGCAATGGCCCCTACTGTTTACCATGTCAACGGCAACCCCCTAAGAACACAACCTGTGGTAAGAGATCTGGGTACTCAGGTTGACAACAATCTCACATTCAATCATCATGTGGTAGCAGTGGTCAGAAAAACCTTTTACTTGGTTCATCTCATAAGTAAAGGGATTGCACCCAGAAAAAAGGGGGTTATTACTTCTTTGTACTCCTCCCTCATTAGGCCTACAATTGAGTATAATGTCCCATTTGGTGTGTACCTCTCCAAACACCTGCACCAACTGGAAAGCCACAGAAACACCTCACAAAGAAAATCCTGTCCTATGTGGACAGGCTCAAATCACAGTCACTCTACTTGGTATTGTACAGATTGCTCAGCGGTGATCTGTGTCTCACCTACAAGGCAATTTTGGACCCTGCCCTACTAGAGATGCTCCATATCTGTAAGTCTAATTCCTTGCGCATTACCCACTCGAAAGGCCTAAATCTAATATGCAACATCAACAAAATCTGCTGGAGAGACAGGTTTGTCTCGCAGAGGCTGCCTTGTCTATAGAATAGACTTCCCATACATGTCAAACAGAATACCTTGCTGACCCCCTTCAAGTGCAACCTTGATGAGTGGATGGGAAACCACAAATTTGTCACAGGGGTTCCACCTGTGTCCCTCACTGACAGGGGTGACAGGTGCTGACTGAAGTTTCTTTTTTGGAGGATAAACTCTTGGCTAGGTTTGTAAGGGCCACAGGGCCACTAGCCTAGTAACCTCCTATGATCCTAGGACCCTGTGAAGTCTGTTGCAATCTGTTAGGATGTGTGTGATAGCAACGGATCATTGGCAGAGTGCTGCATCAAGTATTGTTACCACCTAACAGTGCTTGGTCCTCTAGCTGAGGTTTTGGCTATGATTAATTCTGTTTCGAGTCTGCATGTACTCTTTGATTCTATGTGGGTTTTACCCATGCGTGTGGGTTTTATCCATGTGCTTTAGTTTCTTTTCCCAGACACTCAGTTGTATAATATATGCCTCTACCCATCTGCATTTTTAATTTCATCCCAATCTAGCAACACAGTGGAACACAGAAGGTAAATATATATATATATATATATATATATATATATATATATATATATATATATATATATATATATATATATATATATATTTATATATATCCTTGCAAGCATCTGTCTTCTCAGTTTATTGGGGGACACTCCCATTTTGTTTCCTCTGAACATTAAGCATGAGACACACTTATTTTCCTTGAAAAAGTAATAAGACTGAATTATTTCCTTACTCATGTTTTTTCTTCAGGCCATCACTGGATCAAAAGGTTGTGAAATAGCTCTAAGATGTATCTCAGAGTATCGAGAATCCTATGACCTCTGGGAACCTGAACTCCCATTTAATTCATTTACTTCCTCCGAACTTATTACACGAGAGGGTTGATTAGTTACTATGTGTTCACAGAAAGAAGCTGAAACGTAAGACAGTGTGTGTATGAAAAAAAAAAAACAACTAATTACCTGGATGGTGTTGGACCAAGATAGAGGAAATACAGGGGAGAGGCACTGTTTACTTGCAGGTGGGCGAGTGTACAGCTGTGTGGACCAGTCAAGGGCTGCATTTCATCTAGGGATGATGTTCATTGCAGTCAGACATCTGAAGTAAATATAATCAGCAAAGTGACTATAATAAGTGGGGTCATATTAAGGCAGTCTGTGGGTGAAAGAAAATTACCCCCATCTGCTGTTTTGATCACAGGTGATAGTCATTGATATGATGTAATAGGTCCTCACTCCATTCCAATTAGCTCCTTCCTTTGCTTCCAGCATTTGTTTAAATGTTATTTTGGCAGTGTGTGCCTGTCCTTTGTTATAGCTCTTTGCTACAGTTTCTGTGTTATTATGTCGCAAATAATAACACAGATTTGTATTTGTACACATCCTGGAAGAATTGTGTGTGTGTGTGTGGGGGGGGGGGGGGGGGCAGGGGTTGCCAAATAGGAAGCTGACCTTTTCACAGGTCTGTGATATGTGATTATTACTAGCACCTTACCTGCTAAGTTATCCAGTTCTTCTTAAGGAAGGCTGGTGAAAACCAGTGAGAAAGATAAGCTAACATTTAAAAAACAAAAATGACTATGGCGATGATCCAAGAGTGAGATGGAGATGCTAGGAAGAGTAGGTAAATGTAACACAATGCAAAAATAATTGTTATGTTTAAGATTTTCCTAGACCAGACATAATGCCTATAGAATTACCTACTTTATTTCCTGTAAATTTCATTCTGAAATTGTTGCAGTCACAACCATCTTGCTCAATCATTCAGCATGCACTTTGTTCAACTCTACTATGAATAATCATGCATTTTGTTTAATCAACACACAATTAACACACAATTAATCAAACCCCAACAATGTACAACCTTGGGAGGCTGCAACTCAAAACAGCGACACTCATAAGACCACAAAACACACAAAAATATTTATGCGTTCATAGGTGTTTACTAGGCTAACAACCACTAGGGCCTTTATAAGCCTAGCAATGCAACCCAAATGTGTCCCCACAGATTATATGTTTTATATAGGAGTGGCTGTTGGCTACAAAATGATTTACTGACTGCCTCTGCCCATCAGAGACATGGGTGCTTTATTATGAAAAAAAATATATAGTTATTGCAGACTATCTCTCTGCACTCCCTAACATCAAAATGCATAAATACATATATCTATATAGCTGTACATACATGTATGTGTGTGTGCGCGCGCATGCGTGTGTGCATGTATCTATACATATATATATATATATATATATATATATATATATATATATATATATATATATATATATTAATACCAAGATCCTGAGATCACATAAGCTCAGAGAAGGGTGAATACAAAACAAAACAGAACGCTTGCCTTCTCATACTTCCCTGAATTTCAAATCTATTAAACCAACCCGGTAACCTTCCAGTTATAACATCTGAGTGTCTCAAGTGAATCTTGACATCCGGAAGGGACGACATATTGTTCAATACATCTTTAAAATGCATTTCAAATTTAGTAGTGCAACCCTTGTACTTCATAAAGAAATTTTATTTAGCATTAAACTAAATAAGTGTATATTAAAAATAAGAAGATAACATTTATAGACTACAGTATTTTTCCTATTTATGAATATTACTTATTGGAAACATATAAAAGGTACATTTTTTCTAAGTATAATTAGAAAAAGTTTGATTGCTTATGAGCAGTAATCAGTTCTTTTCAGCTCTGGATCCTTTCTTGACAATGGCTCTTGCACCTTCAGGGGAATACCAGTTTCTTAATGAAGGGACTATTTTTTACTTATGTATGCTTTCTAAAGGGAAGCCCTGTTGCTCCTTATGCATGAGGCATGCGGATTGCATTTCTTCTGTACACATGTATAGAGACAACTGCTCTTAAGGCAGAATGTTTGCTCAAAGTGTTAGCAAATTTATATACAATCCTGTAACTAAGCATGCTCATTTAAGCAAAATAGGACAACGTAATCTGTACTTGATCTACTTTCATACTAAATTTCTTAATGCATCCATGAAGAATATTCAAAGATAACTGTAACTAGTTTGAAATCTGTATAAATATGCATTTAAATTCACAACTGTTTTCTGCATCTTTTTCCCCTAAGTCTTACATTTTTATGCCTGGTTTGCTTTTACCTTCAAACAAGGTTATCTTAGAACTCTGCAATATTCCCCTGCTTACCTTCAGCGTCATTTAGAATTCAGACACGCACAACCTAGTAGTATACTGTAGATATTTTACTTTTCTAAGACATTAACTCTCCAGCTGCCTTGCATTATTGCATGTGAAAATGAAAATGGCGCATACCTTATTATCAAGAAAGTTGCTTTTCCCAGTTTTCAGATTTATGTTTCTAGTTTTCAGTACTTAATGTCTTAGCTCTCTTTGTCACATAAAAGGCTCCTTAATGACTTATCTTAAGCTCTGGCAACACTGAATAACACAGAGTGCCACAATAGCAGAAGTGGAGATGGTTATCATTATGCTGAAACATTTCACTGCAAAAATATTGCTTAAAAATCATCGATGTTTAGGAAAGATAATAGAGACCTTTATGTGCCTTCATTTTAGAAGCAGCAGAGTTGCTATTAATTTTATTTATAGAAGTTAAATAAAATGCATTAATTATGTAATTATAGAAAGCCATAGGTGTGCTTGTATGTGTGCATAATATTAATATATATATATATATATATATATATATATATATATATATATATGGGTCTAGGACACATGCTTGACTAGCATATGTCCAAATCACAAAACATCGAACACACATACACGAAAGCACTTAACATCGGAAAGCGCTTCAGTGTATGTGTAGTTTAAAAAAAAAATCTATGTTTCTGCATGGGGGGGTCACCCCCCTGCACCCCCCATACCCTCCCTACTTTATTATTCTCAATCCGAGATCGCACTACAGTGGGGAAAAGGGAATTTTCCATTACCCGCACTGTAGTCCGATCTACGAAACAGGCACACATACACAGAAGCACTTGTCGATGTTAAGCACTGTCGTGTATGTGTGCTCGATGTTTTGTGATTTGGACATATGCTAGCCGAGCATGTGTCCAGATCCCATAGATATATATATATATATATATATATATATATATATATATATATATATATATATACATACACACATAGGTTTACTATCATTATGTTGAAAATTAACTGGAAATGTGTACTTATCAGCAAATTATTTTGCCGAAAGTACACAATTCCATACGTACCTAATGTCGAAACACAGCTGTGAAGTGTCGAAAATGGCACTCGCAACATTTCTGACATTTAACAGCACTCCCACCCTTCCCTTAACTGCCTACGGAACTAGCCTAAACTCACATTTATGCACACCCCCCCAACTTAATATTCCAACTCCGTGATCGCACTACAGTGAGGAAAGGGATGTATTTCCCTAACTGCACTGTACCGCAATCCCCTTACATGACCGAACGTTATAATTGCGAATGCACAGTCCATTCGCAATAATAACGTTCGCTCACATAACCTGCGAACTATGAAGTATTCGAACATATGTTGTTCGAATACTTCACAGCTGTGCAATCGCACGGCAAAATATTCATAGCAAACCATACACACACACACACACACACATATATATATATATATATATATATATATACGTGTGTGTATAGATAAATAGATGGATAGATAGATATAGATTTATGATCATAATATTGAATTAGATAACAATAGAAATTCATAATCCAGAAACCATAGTATTGAAAGACCAAAATGTTGAAGACCACAGTGTCTAAAATTCTTGAATAGCGAATCCCCCTAGCAGTGTAAACACAGCAACAAGTGCTAAAATGGATCCCACAGGGAAGTGGACCCAAGAACAAGTACTCGCATTGGTCATGCAGGGGGCATACCTGTGAGTTTGACATTGTAGTCTTCAATGTTTTGGTCTTTCAATATTATGGTCTCAGGATTTTGATTTTCAAGATGGTGTGGTTCAAGATTTTGATAGTAAACTGGGCCTATATGTACATATGTGTGCATGTGCATAATGGATAACTGAATGTTGACAAATGGTCATCTTTTCAGGATGGTACAGAAAGAGTGAAAGTCATCAAATGTTATACATATGGATGCATGGTATTGTCTTCATTTGTTTTGTCATTGATTGCATATGAACATAGTGTACTGTTCTTATTGTTGTCAGTGAAAGTCCCATTAAGCTGTTGACACTAATTCACTGTGTGTGAGGTATTATTGTTTAGTATCATGATTGTTTGATTGTGGATAAAATATATGTAAATAAGGAGGTTTTCTGTGTAGGTGGCATTGGTGATTGGAATCACTGTCAGTGTAGTAGTTATGTTGCTGCCTGCAGTGATACAGTGTGTTCGAGTTTTTCACTTGGCTCTGTCATTGTATGACTCTGGAGTATATATTCTGGATAAAGAAATGTGTTTCTGTGTTTTGTTTAGGAATAGGTATATTGGGCAATTTTACAATATTCAGAGATGTACAGCTTCAGTGCTTGAGTACTGATGTGCTTGTTTTTATTTGTTTGATACTACAGTAAGTTTACATTTGTCTATCTATCTGTTTATCTGTTTGTATATCTATTTGTCTATCTATCTATTTATATGTCTATCTATTTATCTATCTATCTATCTATCTATCTATCTATCTATCTATCTATCTATCTATCTATCTATCTATCTATCTATCTAAATATCTATCTACCAATCTATCTATGCAGAAAAAATAGTGAACATACGACAAAACTTATTTACAGAGTCAAATTGTGCTGTTGTGAAGTTTCATACTGGAACCTCTAGATTGACAGTGCTTTTGACAGCCGCTGAAATAGTTTTCAAATTACGTGGTTTAGGTAGCTGTCAAAACAGCTGTCAAGAAACAGCACTTCAAAGTTAAAAAAAAATCTGCCAGTAATTGCAGCACTAACCAACAATGCAGAATTTAACTTATGCTATTCTTTTCGGTAATATACTTCTATTTTGCTATGAACTGCAGTACAACATAGCATAGCTTTGCTAGGACCCCCAGGTCCCAGCTGCAGCCAAATAGGCACTGTTAGTGTTTGGCAGAGTAGTGCTAGCTTGCTAGTATTTATTCTATCTCATAAAAGCAAAACCGGATACCACAGCTCCAGACCAGATAGAAAATTACTAGAGTAAAAAGTGATATTTTCTGGAATTATTTTAAAGTACTGTTTGCTACTTCTACCTAATACAAAATGTCACTGATCCATTTGGAAACCCGTCCCTCTCTGTATTGTTAAAATATATTATCTGCTGACAAAATGAAAAGAAGACTATCACGACTTCAGTCAGATAAATATTATATGTAGAAAAAAGGAATTATGAAAAGTATTAAAAACAAACAGTCCTTGGAACTGTACATACTGTAGCACACACCACAAGCATGCTGATAACTGCAAAACATCTGAGAGTCCTCCAGTTGGGCTTTATAGGAAAATAATGGGTATGTTTTTGTGAACTACATATACATGCATGTATATTTATAGATATATAATGTACATTTAATGTGTGTGTGTGTGTGTGTGTGTGTGTATGTGTTCCATGGGGTCAGGGTGTTATGTCAGCTGTCACCATCTCTCTCTATTCAATGACACTCTCCTACCTTTATTGACACTGACTGTCACAGGTCTTCTGTCGCATAATCCGTTCACCTATTTGCTGGATGCCCTCATTTCCACTTGCCTTCTTCCTGTCTGTCCCAAATCTTCTTCACTCAGTTGTCTTTTAATTTTCTACACAAGTGCCTGTATCCGTTGTCTGACCTTTTCTGCAGCTGGAACTACTTTGGTTTCTGCTCTTATGTCCTTATTTCCACAACTGTCCTACAGTGTGCATCTTACCACCAGTGGCAGCTGGTGACTTCAAATCAAAGGGGGGCTGCAGGAGACAGCTGAATGGGTGAGGCAATGGGAAGTGTGGCCACCTAGAAAGGGGGTTGAGCTATGCTCAAAATCACAAAAACTGGAACTTTAATTAAATACACTGCCCTGGGCTAAGCTCTCAACCAATCAGGGACAAATCTCAACAGAATCAGGGACAAATCCAGAAAAAACAGGGACAATCAGGGACATTTTAAAAATATTAGTTCTATTAACTTGAGGCATTAGCAGAGTTACAGAATATGAAATAATATACATTTCCTGAAGTAAAATAAGTATTCAGCTCTTAATCATTGTCATTATTTATTAAGTATAATTCACCGCCTTTTGTCCAAAAGGCACCAGTGTTAAGAGGGATTAAGAGGGGCAGAGCTAAAATCTGAGTGAAAATCAGGGACTTCCTTGAAAATCAGGGACAGTTGGGAGGAAACCGTCAGTATGAGAGTCCAATCAAGACAAAATGAAGTGTAGAAGAAAAAATATTTCATTGCATTGGTTACATGACAGCATACTTAATATCTAAATGGAAACAAAAAGGTTGTGAGGCATGAAAAAATAAATTACTTTTTAAATACATTACTGGAATGCCAGTCAAAATCAAGTATAAAAAAGCAAGCAGCGCTCAACTCAAACCACTTCTCCTTGTACTGTAGTTTTAATTATAATTTATGTTCAGCTTTATAAAAGTACCAAGTAACATGCTGAAAGTAGCAACCTCTGTGATACCCCCACTTGTAAAAATGTTTCTTATCCAAAAAAGACCTGTTGCCTGACAACAACAACTATCTACTTGTTTCATGGGGAAAACATGATCAAAGTAAAAAATGAATAGCAAACAAGAAACAAGCTCAAGATAAATTGCTTAAAGGATTACTGCACAGGTTATGGACCACACATGATAGATTGGCATTCTGTTTAGTTTAAGGGTAAAGCCTGCAAAGATGACTGCAAGTCTCCAACAAATGTAATGAGCTTCTGAAAATACTGCAATCCTGTCCTTTATTAACAAATACTGTCATATGCATTTCAATACCCAAGGCTTATACGTTATCTAGTTATGTAAATATTCTCTTCATGGTAACAACAGAAAGACTTTCAATGCTGGTAATTCTTTAACAGTATGCTTATTAAAGCTTACTTGTATCTTACAATATCAGACAAGCTTACCTAATGGTCATTAAAGCATTGCTACTTAAAGGATTGCTACTTAAACACAGAGAAACACAGGCACTGAAACATCATGCATTTTCTGAATAATAAGAAGCATAAATCAACAGTATAAAATATGACAGAAAACCAGAACATTCTGCAAAATCAAGGACAGATGAAAAGCCACTGTCATACTTGTTTCTATCTTGGATGGGGGATACTCTGCACACTTACACTGCATAACTTCTCCTTGCCTTGCTTGGACACATCCAGAGTCACTACATGGGGGAGTGGGGTGCAACAAGTATGTTCATAGGTTGGTACTAGGCTATCGGCCCTAGCACCTATACAAGCCTAACCATAACAATTCCCTGGCTATTTCTTCCCACACTATTTACTTCCTGACCCCTGTCTAGCATGGCAACTGACATGATCCCCGGGGTGAATTTCCTTTCTCCCATCTAATTGTCAAGGTTCCTTTTGAAGAGGGCCAAAGAGGCACTCTGCTTGACATGTATGGGCAGTCTATTCCAGAGTCTGGGGAGTCTCTGGGTCAGGAACCTATCCCTCCAGCATGTTTTGTTTATTGTGATGACAAGGTTTAGTTCCCTGGAGCAAGTGGCTCTGAGGGATTGGGATTTCTTTAAGTGTAACATGTCCAACAGCTCTGGGTTTGACATGGCCTTGTATGTTAAGCAGAGATTGCCTCTGAGTAGACGATATGCGAAAGAGTATAGCTGGAGTTTTTTAATGCGGTCAGCATAGGACATCTGCTTTAGGCCTGTGATTCTTTTAGTGAGGTATTTCAGCGGCCTTTCCAGTTGTTGCAGGTGTCTTGAGAGGTACATACCAAATGGGGTGTTGTATTCTATAATGGGTCTAATGAGGGATGAATGCAGTGGGACAATAACCTCCTTTTTTATGGATGAAAAGCCCTTAGCGATGAGGTGTGCCACATAGAAGGATTTCCTGACTGTTGTGGCAGTGTGGTTATCGAAGGTGAGACCACTGTCCACCTGTGTCCCTAAGCCTCTTATCACACTTTCGGTGTTTAGTGTACTGCCACCTATGTGGTAATTCACGGGTACATGTTTTTCCCAAAGGTGATAACTATACATTTCTTGGCATTGAGCTTGAGCCCATGGCACAATTTGAAATGTCTCTGGCTGACTATGATGGCCCTGACACATTTGTCATACCTCTCAACCTCAGAGCAAGAAATCTGGACAAAGTCATGCATAGAAGTGTGACAAAGGCCCAAAAATAAGGACAATTTTTAAATATTGCTCTTATAAACTTAGAAAGATAATAGAATAGTAGGTATTGCATTAGTATGAATTTTCTGAAGGTATGAAATTTGAAACTGAAATGTCTGTCATTATTTTCTAACTTCAGTCTTTAATGATTTGCCACTAATTTGCCTGAAAACCACAATTTTATGAAAAACAGACCAAAAATGTGATACAAAAATCTAAAATTGCCACACAATACAGCTGGGAACCTGTCAAAGGGACACTTTTTTAATATTAGTACTGTTAACTTGAGCAGCTGACAAAATAAGAGAATCTACATGCATTTCTGAAATAAAAGTAATCTATAACTCTGATCATTACAGTTATTTATAATAGTAAACCCACCACGTTTTTTTCCAAAATTGCCATTTTCAGGAGGGATTATTAGGGGGAGAGCAAAATTTTGAGCCAAAATCAGGGACAGTTGAGAGGTTTGGATATTCCTAATTCTATGAAGAGATTTATTTGCACGCACCTCTCAACCTCTTAGTTTAGTAAATCTGGACAAGGCCAAATATATTGGGGGAACATACAAACAGTACTAAAAATTTCTCTTGTATAAACTTAGTTGATAGAATAACAGGTCTTGCTTTAGCATGCATTTTTCTGAAGGTTATGAAGTCTGAAACTCAATGCCTGTCATTATTTAGTGACATCATTCCTAAATGATTTGCCAGAAAACCACAAATTTTATGAGGAACAAAACAAAAATAAGAAGCAACAATCTATTCATTCTGCAAAAATCTGGACATTTGAGAGGTATTGTCTTTGAGTTTTCCACCCTTCCCCCCTCACAAAATCATGGTCGAATGGAGCCTCCCCCCTGCAGCCATTCCAATGTCCCATTACTTGACTATTTTGCCCCATTTACCATAAACAATGTAATGTGCATACTTTTTTACTTCTGTGATGATTTGGATTTCATTTGAAAGTTTTATTTTGCATTTTACAGCACAAACATTAATAGACATCTGCTAAAAAAGCAATGCAGTTTCATAATGAAAATAGATTTAGCATTAAAACTTCTCTGCCCTTGAAACTCACATTAATTGAAACAGCATTGAAACCCATATTCAAAGAAAATACATTTTGCCAGTGGCAGATAAAGATTAACTTTGGGCTGTTTTCAAATCATAGGCCCCTTGCACACAAAACACAAACATGTGTTCTTTGATACACCTTCCTGATTGTATTAAATAATATTCTTTGTATAATGCAGTACAGTTGTTAGAGGGCGTTTTAAAACAATGAAAAAAATGCATGCACCAATAATGACAAAACTAGCCAATTTAGAACATTTCCATCATAAAAGTCTACTCAAATTTCAAGAATCCACCAGTATCAGTAAATATGCACAATCTCTGAAGAAGTAAAAGCCATCTAAATAATTCCACATTAAAGAGATCTGTAACTAATGAAGAGGTTGCTGCTAGCAAACAACTTTATATTTCATCATTTCATCTACAAATAAAGTGCCTGTTGCCCTTGAGGAATAAATTGCCTGTGTTACATTACAAAATGATAAGCTAGTAATATTGCAATAGGGAATGGATGGCAAACTAATAACAGGTTCATAGTTACTAGGTATCTTTGCCAAAAAAGACTTCAGCATCCACCCCCTTTACAATACAGTACAGTATCAGCAAGGCATCTACATACTGTGGGGTAGAACCCACAGCTCTCTGCATCAAAAGCAAATACATTACCTATTGTGCTATTAACAATGCAAGCTGACTCAGCATAAGTAGCACTAAACTTATCTTCCCCTGCAGCTCTCAGCTCCTT
This sequence comes from Protopterus annectens, assembly GCF_019279795.1. Taxonomy (NCBI): domain Eukaryota; kingdom Metazoa; phylum Chordata; order Ceratodontiformes; family Protopteridae; genus Protopterus; species Protopterus annectens. Next base: position 1,056,616,190 of record NC_056741.1, on the reverse strand, counting down.
GTAAAATCTACTAGACATTCAGCTTTATCTCTCAACTTTGCAGCACAAGAAATCTGGAAAAAGCCAAAATTTATTGGGGGCAAAAGTCCAAAAACCAGGGACACATTTTAAACATTGCTTGTATAATCTTGGAAAGTTGCTAGAATAAAATGCTGTGTTACCACCATACATTTTACTGTCAATTCTTGAACCCGGGACCCTGTGCAAAACAGTCAGAGCAATATACCACTATGCCAAATCAGCTGCTATGTGAAAGAGAGGAAGACTGAAACTTAAATGGCTACCATTTGGTGAATTCAGTTCTCACCATAGCTGTCAACCTATTAGCAAAAACACCTGGACAAAGCCAGTAATCGGGGAATACAGCCCTCAAACATATTCAGTGAATTCAGTTCTCACCATAGATCTCAACCTTAGCACAAACAACCCGGACAAAGCCAATAATGGGGGAATGCAGTCCCAAAATAGGGACAAATTTCAAATATTCATCTTATAAACTTAGAAAATTGTTAGAATGTGTTACCATGTACTTTCTGGAGAATATGAATTCTGAAATCCAAATGCCTGTCATTTTTATTTATTTAGCATTTGTTAACCAGGAAAGTCTGACTCGGAACAAAAGCCAGTTTTCAGCAGATGCCCAGGGAGAAACACTCCAGACACATGTCTTTGTAACATGGGAGAACACCGGAGCACACCCACACAAACATAGGGAGGATATGCAGACTCCACACAAAAGGCACCACAGCCAAGAATCAAACCAGAGAACCTCTAGCAACAATGCTACTACTGCACCATCAAGTATTTATTGAACTAAAATCAACATATTTTATGAGGAACAGAACAAAACAAAAATATGAGACAAAAATCTGCAAAGTTTTCACAGATGGTGGTGGGTAGGGAATTCAGGCTTTTGCTACCTACACCAAAGGTACAGGGTTTAAGTCTGAGGTATTCTCCATCCACCACCAGATATCCTGAGTTTCCTGTAGCCACCAGTAAATATCAAATGGAGCATTACACCCTTCCCATTTTGTTTGTCTGCAGCAGCTTCAATCACCATTCAACACTCACCCCTTTTCCATTTCGTTTGTCTGCAGCAGCTTCAATCTCCAGTCATCCTGTGTACGCATGTCAACACATCCTTCTCTGCTAGAGTAGCCCGCTGATCTTGCAGTCCAGATCTCTTCCGTTCTATGCGGTCATCACTGCATAAAATTCTGGGCATCAGAGTACCAAGATTCCTTCTTCCTACTCCGGACTGCGGCAACAGCAGTCTGGATCCCTTTGAGTTCCAGGAACACTGAATGGGCATGCACGGAAGTTCCAAGACTCGCGATTTGTTTTTTTTTTTTTTCATTCCACAGCTGGGGGGGTGCAGTCCTGCAGTCCTATAGCTTGAGACGCCCCTGCCTACTACCAGCCTTAGGTACTTCATCTCCATCACCTCTAGCTTTCTCAATTGCTCTGCCTTTACTGCCCATGTTTCTGTACAATATAGTAGTACTGGTCATACCACTGTTTATACACCTTACTTTTCATCTTATTAGGAATTATTCAGTCATACACTACCCCTGACACTCTGTGCCAGTTGTCTGCAACCCCTCTGATTCTAGCTTTAACAACTTCAATTAGGCTTCCCTTCTCCTCAAACACCCCTACAAGATAACTTGAAGCTGTTAAACTGTTCCATTATTTTTTATTCTATCTCAGATCTCATCTTCTGATTTCTCCCATTTGCTGCATTACAACTGCCTTATCTGTTTACAGTTTCATCCCATGTGAATTCAGTTTTGCTTTCTGGTTCCTTATTCTTTGCTGAAGTTCTTGTTCAGAGACTGCTTGTACAGCAACTTTGTAGATTTGTCCCCTCTGACCGGTTTAGGAACAGCAGTTGGCTCAGAGCTGAACCCTAATGCACATTCATCCTACTGGCAACCCTTCTGTGAGACCAAACACTGTTTGTACATGAGTCATCGTGCCCTTGTACATAGCCTGCACTAATTCTATCAGTGTTTCTGGGACTTCAAACCACTCCTGGACTACCTAAAACAGCTTTTTGGGACCTTGTCATATGCTTTCTCCAAGTCTAGGAATGCCTAGTTGGACTCTTTCATCATCTGTAGCTTCTTCTCAACTCTCTGTCTCACTGCAAACATAAGGTCAGTTGTTCTGCATCCTGGCATGAATCTAAACTGCACATCTCCTATCTTATTTTCTAACACTCTGTGTATTTATTTATCAGTCACCCTCTCCAGAATTTTCATGCAAAGTGACAGGAGTTTGATACCTCTGTACTGCCCACAGATGTGAGAGTCCCCTTTGTTCTTAAACACTGGCGATAGTATGCTTATTCTCCAATTATCCAGGATATGCCTTTCTCCACATAGTGCTCAGGAGCCATATCTCCCCTATCTAACCCAACATGTTTATCATATCTGTTGTGACCTTACCTGAGCCTGCTGCTTTACCTGACTTCATCTTCCTTAGTGTTGTTCTTACTTCTTCTGTAGTGGGGACCTCCTCTTCTTTCATTGTAGGTGGTGTATGGAACAGTAGAACTTCTGTGTGGTTTTCTTCATTCAGAAGCTGCAGGAACTACTTCTTCTGTCTGCCTTTGATGTCTGTGGAGTGGTGAACAGGTCGTTGTTGGAATTCCTTATGAAAAATGTCTAACTATCTTCTTTATTTTTCTGTTTTTGCAGTGCAATCTGCTATAGTTTATTTGTGCTATCTACTGAGCCACTTTTCAGAAGCTGGTAGAGTGCCTCTGATGCTTGTTCTTTGCTATTGCAACTCCTCCCTTAGTCTCTTTGTTAGCCAATCAGTATTCCTTCCTAGCCTGGTCAGACTTTTCTATCTCTCACCTTGTCTTGCACTTCTTTCTTTTGATGACCTCCTAGATTTCTGAATTCCATCATCAACTTTCTTTATGAACCTTATTTCCATACCTGGCTCAGGCACATATCTGTTGTGTAGTCCTCACACATGTTGTTTTGAGGTGCTGCTATTCTTCTTCAACGCTACCTATTTCCTCTTCTTCTTGAGGAGCTAGAGCCTTGAGTAATTGCTTGAACTGTTGTGCTTTCTCTCTAGTCAACTTCCAGGTCTGCAGCCTAGCTTCTGTTGATGTTAGAGCCTTCTGTGACCACTTCTTGCAACTGATTGTGGCAACCAGTGGTTTATGCTGTGGACCTACTGTTTCACCAAGGATGACATTGCAATTGCTGATTCTACCCCATTGCCCTTTCCTTATTAGCAGGAATTCTACCTGAGTTGCATGTTTGGCACTCTTGTATGTGATCTTGTCATTGTCTTTCTTGCTGAACCATGTATTGGTCACCATCAAGTAATTTGCTAGACAGAAATTTAGTATGGCCTCTACTTCTGAATTCCTGTTGCTCCCATCCATGTAGGCCCAAGCAGTCCTCATATCCTGCACTGCCTGTCCTGATGTATGCATTCAGGTCACTCACTATTAACAGCAATTCATGTTGCCCTGCCTTATCTAGTAGGCCCTGTAACTGCTGTATGAATGCACTCTTTTCATCACTATCACAACCCTGCTATGGGGGCACAGGCTGAAGTTATGAATACTGCCCTATCATTACACTGGAGTCTCATTGCCATGAGTCTGTCACTAATTCTGATAATATCCTTCACTGCCTTCTGATGCTTCTACCTCACCACAATTTCTTACCATTCCTAACCTGTCTTCCTCTTGAGTAATAGACTCTGGATCCCGAAGCCAGGTGGCTTTGCTGCACTACCCTTCCATCTTGTCTCCTGGATACATAGGATGCCCAGTCTTCTTCTCACCATCATGTCATCCACTTACAAGCTATGTCCTATCAGTGAACTACAGTGAGTGTATCAATTAGTTCATGTTTGGCAAGTTCATTAGTTTTACGTCCAGCTTTCACTCAACAGATCTATACCAGGTAACCCAAGCTGGGCAAGTGGACACCATCCAGCCAGTAGCTTATTGACCCAGGGCTGCTGGGCTTTATGGTGGGCAAACACTGGCCAATAGGGCTGCATACACTCCTCCCATCATTAGCATGGGTCCCTGGTGTAGACCAGACTAGGTTAGGACCTCAACCCACTTATCACTGGCAAATATACATGGCCATTTGGTGACATTATTCGACACAACCAAATCACCTAGAGTCATATTTTAAACCATGGAGTAGCTAGTCCTGCCATGGCATGCAGCCTGTAATCCACATACTCCTATGTTGAGGATATCATACACCATAGTAGATGCCCAAAGCGGTTGGTCTATATAACTCTCCCCAAAAGAGCACTATCTGTGCTGGTGGCCACAACTCCATTCTTATCAATATTTGACATGGAAACACTCAACATATTTTTGGGAGGTTGGAGGAACCCACCAGTGACACAGGGAGAACAACCAAACTCCATACAGGCATTACCTGGAGGTCAGGACCAAACTGTGTACCTTGTGCACAGGATGCAATGACCTTAACCTTTATGCTAACTGGCACTTTACATGTATATAAAATATATGTATGCAGTAGACTCCATCTTATAGGCTGGATAAATGAATGGCTGGTTAATCAGAAAATGCATACAAAACAGCATTTATAGGTTATAAATCAGCTAGAATAACAGGGTTTCTGATAGTATGTATTTTTCTAATGAATATGAAATCTAAACCTCAAATGCCTGCCATTATTTAACCCAGAGGAGGTAGAAGTGTTGCTCTTCTCTGCTGTCTTTTGCTAGGGCTACGGCAGAAATCTGATGGCTGGTTAAAGAAGAGTCTGGTTAAAGAGAGACCAGATAAGAGTGAGTCTATGTGTGTGTGTGTGTGTGTGTGTGTGTGTGTGTGTGTGTGTGTGTGTGTGTGTGTGTGTGTGTGTGTGTGTGTGTGTCTGTGTGTTTATATAGAAATAAATTACGAAAATAAAATATAACAAAAAACAAGCCAAATGGCTCAAAAACTTGTAAACAGTGTTTAATGTTAAATAAACTAGTCTTTCACACAAATACTGCCTTGGTGGCTCCCTTTTTTATTTTTATTACTGTTTACAAATTACGAAAATGATTAAAAATGAAAAGGTCTTGGAACAGTGAATTCAATAGCATGCACTAAAACTTAAAATTTGACAGCACCACCAGATCAGATGACATCCACCTCTGTTACTGTACAGATTACAATGAAACACTCGTACCTCTCAACCGTATAGATTTTCACAGAATGTACAGATTTTTGCCTCATATTTTTGGCTGTTTTTCATAAAGTTGTGTTTTTCTGGCAAGTTAGTAGCAAATCATTAAAGCTTGAAGTTAGAAAACAATGACAGACAAATGAATTTCAGACTTCATATCCTTCAGAAAATTCATGTTAATTAAAAATCTGTCATTCTATTAACTTTCTAAGTTTGTAAGAGCAATATTTAAAAATTGTCCATATTTCTGTGCCTTTGTACCACTTTTACTTATGGCTGTGTCCAGATTTCTTGCAGTAAGAGGTTGAGAGGTATGAAACCCTCCTTCAGCATGTATTCAATCTACAGCTCATACAAAACACGATACAGACATATGGAACCTTGCTTTATTAAACCCAATTCCAAAGCAACCCAACCCCCATTTAATTGTCACCCTACAGTCCAATCTGTATCCTTCACACCCTGCAAAATGCTTTTGAAAATGATTCATACCCAATTATCACAATATACAGCAGTCTAAACTATCCTCTGTAACAAAACATGAATTTTGGTCTGGTCAGAGTACCACAACAGCCCTAAGGACCCTAACCAATGATGTCCTACTAGGGATGGGCAAAGGTCATCTCAAAATAACATCTTTATTGACCTAACAATGCCATTCAGTCTAGTAAATCACAATCTATATCACCACCATCTACATGATATAGACATTATCTAGGATGCCATACTTTGGTTCCAAAGCTATATGTCTAATTAACAGTGTTAAAATGTTTTCCTTTCTGCCTCCTCTAGCCAAGATAAAACAAGGTGTTCCACAATGGTTCAGTCTTACACCACTCCTTTTCTCCATATATATTAACAAACTACTTCTGGATCTTTCTCAGCTCACACTCTTACTCCATACTGATGACATCAAACTATACTGCTCAAATAAATCCCTTACAGCTTTACAAAAAAAAAAAAACTTCAGTTGGACTTCTTCCACTTAATTTGCTGGATCAATAGCAATAACAGTAAACTGTATTCATCCTAAAAAAAAAAAAAAAAAAAAAAATGCTCCTCGAGAAAAAACAAAAACTTAGCAAAGCTATTTCCACACTACAAATCATTGATCATAACTAATATTGGAAACACTAACTCATTTAAATACCTTAGACTCTGGTTCAGTCCTTTCAGAGACTCCATAAACTTGGACAATACAAGAGAAAAATTTGTTTTTTTGGCTAACAAAAGTCCTTTTCCTCTAAAAACCCTCCATAAAAAAGGTATTTTGCTATCTCATTTAGAATAGGGCCTTTCCTTAATAGCATCTGCTTTAAAACAAAATCAGAGAGATAGGTATATATCCCAGAGACTATCCTGTCTATGGAACAGGCTCCTCATCCATGTGAAGCAGAGTTCCTCCCCAAGTGCAACTTGGACAATTGGATGGGAAACTGGAAATTCATCCCTGTTTTGTCACCTGTGTCTGTAATGGACACAGGTAACCTATAAATGGTTCATCTCCCATCCCTGTTTACACTTATTAAGGGTATCAGAACTTGTCAGAGACTTGGGATGTGTGGCTAGGCTTAAAAAGGCCCTTTTGGTCATTAGCCTAGTAAACACCTATGAACCTATGAACACTCTCATTCAAAAACTCACTAATACAATATGCAGGTCTTATCACACACTAACCAAAAGAAGAACACTATTGCAAAACACTTAAAGCAAAATGGCTTCTTATCAAACAAAGGGCAGACCTCCATCTCAGATCACAACTGTTTAAAACTGATATGGAAACCAACTTTCTCACCACTAGCTTCCAGACAAATACAAAACTCCCCAACCTACAACCTTAGAAACTGTAAACATTCTGCACTCTTAATTCAGGCTCCTCAAACTAAACTCCAAAACACAAATCCCTGCTTTTGTGTACTAGTTCCCAAAATTTAGGAAGCCATATCATCCTCACTTGCAGAAAAATCCTTTTATCCAAAATTCCATTTTCAGCTGAAAATGCACCCCTTGAAAATGGTAAAATACCCATCTAATATCTCAAATCACAAAACCTAGTCATGCAATATGCTCCCACTTACTGATACATTCCCTTATCACTCAGCTTTAACCTCTCCATGCTAAAAACTCTTATACTAATGCACTGCTAAAGTACTTCATACTCTAGATCTGTATTTGTAAGCAACTGTGACCATCTATACAAGCCACTGTTTAAAGATAAATTAGTGTAAGTGTAACTTTATGTAACAATGCAATGCAAAGCATGCTTGATAAACTTATTTACCTCTCTGTATGACTCTGCAGAAGCTGCATATATGTACATTACTATGTATAATCCCTTTGCATTCTCAACAATTGTATAATTATATACACTTCAGATCTTGCAATATATTGCTGTATTTGTCAAAATGTAATGCTTTCCCACACTGAGAAATAAATTGGTCATTTGTGATCAGTGCTATATCTTGGTTAACAAATTTTAAATAAATAGATATATGTGTGTATAGTATCATAGGATCATAGCATCATGGGATGTTACTAGGCTAATGGCCCCAGGGCCCTTAGAAGCCTAACCAAGTTCAACCTGTGTTCCCAAAGGTGTCTGGTTCAAGCAGACACCAAAATAAGCACCTATTGCCCCTGTCAAAGAGGGACACAAATGGAGCCCCTAGGATGAATTTCTGGTTACCCATCCAATCATCCAAATTAAGCTTAAATAGGGCCAATGAGGGGTTTTGTTTCACATGAATAGGGAGCTTGTTCCAAAGGTGGGGCAACCTCTATGAGACAAATCTGTGTCTCATAGGTTCATAGGTTCATAGGCTCATAGGTGTTTACTAGGCAAATCACCACAAGGGCCTTTTTAATCCTAGCCATGCATCCCAAATCTCTGACAGGTTCTGATTCCCTTAATAAGTGTACGCATGGGTCTGGGAGATTAACTATTTACAGGTTACCTGTGTCAATTAGAGACATAGGTGCCAAACCAGGGATGAATTTTTGGTTTCCCATCCAAATGACCAGGCTACACTTGAATTGGGTTAAGGAGGACTTCTGTTCACATGGATGGGAAACCTATTCTATAGTATCTCTGAGATACATACCTATCTCACCAGCAGGTCCTATTTATATCACAGGCATGGTTTAAGTCTTTAGAATTGGTTATTATTTTGTTGTTTGTTTTGTGGATATGCAGGAGGTCCATCAGAGTGGGGTCTGACAATGCCCTGTATGCTAGGCATAGATCTCCCTTCAAAAGCCTGTAGGAGACAATACAGGGATAGGGCCTTGAGGCAGTCTGCATAGGACATTTTACTTATGTCCTGTATTCTTTTAGTGAGGAACCTTTTGTGAACATTCCAGTTGCTGGATATGCCTGGTTAGGTACATAGCAAAGAGGGCCTCTCCAGCAAGTTATGTTGATGTCACATACCATGTTAAGGTCCTTTGAGGGAGTGACCTGTGCATGTCCATTAAAGCTGGGTCAGAGATTGCTCTATATGCAAGGCATAGGTCACCTCTGAGTAGTCTGTATGACAAAGAGTAAAGTGACAATGATTTCAGTCTGTCTGCATAAGACAGATTTTGAAGACCCTGAATTTTCTTTGTAATGAACCTTTGAGGTCTCTCCAATTGCTGCAGGTGTTTGGAAAGGAACATACCAAAGGGAGTGTTGTACTCTATTATTGGCCTGATGAGGGAAGAGTATGTGGGCGGGAGGGGGGGGTTATAACTTCTTTTTTTCTGGAGGCAAAGTCCTTACTTATGAGGTGAGCAATATAAAATGCCCTTCTTATCACTGTGGAGACATGGTGATCGAAGCTAAGGTTTCTGTCAAATGTGTGCCCAGATACCTCACCAATGACTGGGTGCTTAGGGTATTGCTATTGATGTAGTAGTTTGCAGGAACATCACCTTTGCCAAAGTGGATGGTAATGCATATTTTTGCATTAAGTTTATGAACATGACTTTGGCATCAGTCATTTGTCTGTGTAAGACCTTCTTGCAGGATGGTGACATCACCAGGGATTTCACTGATCGCTCCCAGTTTGCAGTCATCAGCAAACGTTGTCAGCCACAGTCCTTTAGTTTTAGCCTGTAGTTCGAAGTAGATTCCAAACAGTAGGGGTCCCAAAACCGATACCTGTGAAACACCACTAGTTATGGGTCTGCTGAGGAGGTGGAGTCCCCTATTTTGACTGTATGAGTTCTATGAGTGAGCCAGTTTGTAACCCACCTGATAATATATGGGTTTATATCCAGCTGGGTGAGTTTTTCAATGATGCCCAAGTAGGGGATTGTGTCAAAGGCCTTGGCCAAATCTAGGTAGGCTGTTTGCACAGATTTGCCATCGTCTAGAGTTTTGGTGACTGTCTCGAATAAGTCCATCAAGTTTAACAGGCATGATCTCCACTTGACAAAGCCAAACTGGGTGGGATCGAGCATTTGGAGATTTCCTATATCTTTGTTAATATGGTCCATGATGATTCGTTCCATGGCCTTACAGATAAGGCTGGTCAGGCTAAGGGGTCTATAGTTCCCAGGGTCTGTAGATGTATCCCCTTTGTGCAAAGGGATGACAGTAGCTGTCTTCCATTCTGCTGGGACAAAGCCAGTGCTTAGGCTGAACAGTATGCCCAATGGTGATGCTAATTCCTGTTATAACCCAGGTAGAACACAGCCTGGGATGTTGTCTGGTTCATTAGAGGCTATGTTTCTGGCCTTGGAGAGGATGTTTAAGACCTGCTCCTTGGAGATACTAGGTGAGGGACAGGTGTTATGTATGCTTTGGAGTATATGTGGTGGGGTCAGGGGAGTGAAGGTTTCACTGAACTTGTCAGTCAGCAGGTTTGCTATATCCACAGGTTCTGCATATGTAGTGCCATTAACTATGAGTTTAGCACAAATCTGGGCCTTACCTTTGAGGTTAAGGATGTAACTAAAGAATGCCTTGTGGTTATCATTAGTTAGGGAATCTAATTTGGATTTGTAGTTAGCTTTGGAGGACTTCACTAGGAGTCTTATTTGCTTGTTTAAGTGGAAAAGGGAGTGTTTCTAGTTTTGAGACCATTCCTTCCTACTCTTAGAGTGCAATTTCTTTGTCCTATTGTATAGCATACTAATGGCAGTTATTCACCAGGCAGCTTTGTTTTGCCTTGAAGATTTTGCTTTGGTTCTACGAGGTACATCAATGTCAACAGAATTGTGCAGGTGGTAGTATAAAGCATTGATGTATAACTCAGCATAGTATGTATAACTCAGTATACTGTCATGTAAGAGGTTGTAATTGGCCTTAGAGAGGATTTTTAGTCTAGTTGTTGCAGGTTTCTATTATATAAGTGAAGATGCAATCTTTCGAATGCGTCTTGATTGAACTTGAAAGCAAGAAACAACAAAATAATGAAACAGCATAAAAGCGATTTCTTTCCCTGGGAAAGAAATCGCTTAGCCGTCTCTGTTACTTTGCCATTTTCGTCACTGTAATGCAATCTCGGAGTTGGTATATTTAAGTAGGGGGTGTGTGGGAAGCACAGGCCCCCACATCGGGGATGTGGGGGGGGGGGTGAAGCCCCCCATTTTATGTAATTTTTTGAAGTTTTTATTTTATTTATTTATTTTTTGTGGGTCAGCGATTTTTTTCCCCTGGGAAAAAATCATTGTTCCGCGTGTTCGGGATTGTAAGCTTTCACTTATATGAGGTTGATAAATTAGAGTTTGCTTTTTTAAGCATTCACTGATTTAGTATAGACCCGTTGTTGCTAAGGGGGGTCTTGTGTTATAGTTACTTCTAGCGAGACTGATTTGTGGTCAGATTTCACCAGGGATGGCCACACACTGGAGGTGGTACAGCGGTCTCCCATGTTGGTGGCCACCAGATCCAAGATGTTTAAGTCCTTGTGGATGTGTCAACCAGCAGGTCCAGGATAATGGAGTTAATGAAGTCTAGGAACCTTTGGGCAAGTGAGTTAGAACACATGAATATTTATGTATATATTTGACTAAAATGATTTTGAATCCTGATATCACCTGCTTTTCCATAAACAAGTACTTAATCATGTGAATAATGAAGGATACAACCATTCTGGTGGTGTTTGCCTGAACTGAGTCAAATGATCAGTCATTCTGGGGAGAAACTGATGGATTCATTATTAAATGATCTGCAGAAAACCATACATTTGAGCCAGATTGATTGAATAACAATTTGATAAAAATGTGAACATTTTTGGGGTTTATATCTTCCACTGAGATTTAATTATTGAATTACATCAATAATTAATTAATCCTTCCTTATGGTACTATACATGCATGGGCAGGTTCTACAGCTGATTTGTGTTCTTCTAGGAAATTTCTTCAGTTCCTCCTTTGAAATAAGTGCCATCCTTCTCACATCTCTCCATAACAGCTCTAACTTACGAGGATTTCATCTAATTATCCCATTCTCTCACAGCTAGCCTCTTAGTTGTGACAATTTGTAAGACAGGCCTCTTTTACTCATCCAACAGCCACAGTATGAAGTTTCCCTTGCCTATAAGTAGTTATCAGTAGATGTGATGCTTCTAAAAGAATGCACCAACTTTTAATCCGTAGCAGTTCAGTAAGTAAGCACAGTCCATGTTTTGGAATATTTTATGGGGGACTGACCTATGGAATATCAAATTAAATATTGTGAAAACTTCTGAACTCAAAAACGTTATCTTCCCAGAGTTCTATAACAGCAAAACACGTAAAATGGAATATTTATTGAACTATCTACAGATCAAGGTATACAAAATATGAATACTGAAGAAATGTCAGCAATCATTTCATACAATATTTTTTATGATTGTTCAGTACATAATAGTAGTAAAAATGTATTTGAGATTTTCCTCACTGTAACAATACCTCGTATTCATCTATATAGCTTTCTGTTTATTTATCTGTCTGTCTGTCTATCTATCTATATCTCTCTAACTGTATGTCTATCACTCTGTCTATCCTTCTATCTATTCTATAGCTATTGATTAATTTTGATAACCCATTGGCCTTTTTGGGCACAGCCTATTTTTACCAATAGGATCCATGGACAAAAGCTCAAGATAAAAAAATGATAAATCATTTACAGCACAGAGTAACTTAACTCATTCTCTCCAGCACACCTCTTTTTAGTGTGTTTCTTTAACTCTCAGGGGGGTGTGTCTTGACACTTTGAAAAAATGAAGTTATCACCTTACAGTTCTAACAAATACTCATTGACAGAGGTCAAATAGCAATATAATTTTGTTTGCCATTGTGTATGCTTCAAGATAAAATATTTTGATACCTTGTATGTAGAATGGTTTGGGAATTATTAATGCAAATATGAACAGGCAATATTTAATGCCTAGAGGCACAGTAGAAGTAACTGCAGAAATGCCTGGAGGTGTACTCAGCAGTAATGGTAGACATACCCTTGAGTAGGAAACAGGGTGCAATAAGATGCAATAGACACACAAATAAATAATGCTGTTAGGGATGAATATAAGCCACGGAACAGATATACACAGTAACACCCAGGCACCAAAACATGCATCTTTACAAGTCATCAGAACCATAATATGAGCCAGTAAATATCACTGTGGCATATAGAACTAGGATTAGGTCATCAATTTTAACCGGGATGTTACATATTTGAGACATAGATGATAAGAAATTCACATCAGCTGTGGAGATCAAGAGGTGAATCTTGACATTCATGTTGAGAACATATAGCTTCCTGGGTTACGATAAAAGAAAAAAAAAAAGCTGCTTGTAATCCATGTAGTTCATGGAGCTTTACCTGCTTCCATACAAAAGCAAGTGAGAAAGAAAATAATTATAACACTGAAGTGTTACACTGCTTAGAAAGGGATAATTTATTTATGTATCTGTTTATTCGTTCATTGATATATTTATTATTTATTTATTTATTTACTATTTGGTATCTGAGTAGGTGGGCTAGTCTGAAGACCCTTTTCATCCACTATCTAAGAGTACAGAAATAAAAGCAAAACAACATGAATAATCACGAAGCATATAGTACATAAGAACAAATACAAAATCAAATGTTTTTAAGGGGTCTTGGAACAGATATAAGCTTGGTGCAGATCACTACACTTGTTACAAGTACTATATAAAGTGAAATGGTGCAGCGATAGAGTTAACAATAAAACCAAAATTGTTTGTAATATTTACTGTATATACACAAAGTTCATTTTGAATTTCAACACTTCAGAAAACAAACAGGATAACATTTAGGATAACAAGCAGGGAAAGAGTGTCATACTGGTGAAAGCTTGTTATTAGAGTTCAGCATTTTATGGTGACTATACTGCTGGAGGTAGTATGCTGCTTGATAGCAAATGATGAGGTTAACCATTATCTGTAATGCACTTACACTCAGTTTTCTAGTGCAAGTGTTCAGATGAGGACGTTTTGAACTCAGTGAAAGATTCTTGGCCACTTAGTTCAGTTGAGAGTCTGTTCCATAATGCCAGGCCTAGTCAGAAGTAGGCACACCCTTCAGTAGCTGTTTTACATGTAGGCCTACTTAGTGATGTAGCTGTCTACTGTGTATTTCTCAGGGAGTAAACTTGGTCTTGGATGGATAGTTTTTGTAAAAAAAAGGTATGCAATATTCACTGTTATATGTTTAAGAATAACCCACAACTGGGTGTGGGTAATGTTGGATTTACCTATGGTTGGTATGGTTGATTACAAGGGCAAAGCAGGATAGCTGCATTTGTCACTATTGGATTATTAATTTGTAAATATCCAATGTTTTAATTAAATTAATAATTTGTAAATATTGGATTATTAATGTCATGCAGTATTGAATTTAAAATATCTTCTTAACAGTTGTGTGTAAAAAAAAATCAAATATCTGTTTTGGGTATTGAACCCACACACAATTAATCTGATGTACTCATTGCCTAGTGCAATAACATAGAGCGACTGGAGAAGGTGTTTAGGCTTGTTATTAAAGTTAGGGTATGCCTGCTCAAGATGATGCAGAGTAATGGACTGAGAATACTTCTGTGCCTTGCAATCAGAACAGATATATACTTACCCCATGTGTCTCTGGTTCTCAGGTTCATAGGTCCATAGGAGATTACTAGGCTAATGGCATAACAGCCCTTCCAAGCCTAACCAATATAACCCAATTTTACTTACTATATGGTGCTTAGAGGTAAGAGGATGGCATGGATTTGTGGCTATGCTTTGAGTATCTTATAGAGTGCCCCATCCATAAGGGACATAGGTTCTACTCCAGGTGTGAATATGCAATTTCCCATCCATTAGTCTAATTTGCATTTGAAGGCAAGTTATTCTCTGAAGTGAGTTAGTCTCTCCTGATACTTCTCATGGCTTTTTGCTATCTCTGCTGCAAATGTACAATAGAAAAAGAGAAAAATATGTATAAAAGAATAATGAATATCTGTGTTGGCTGGCTAATTAATGCCATATCATAACAGATTATAGGTCAATATACTTACACAAATGAAGGGTATTTGCTCCTAAATTCATACTTCCCTTGGCTCATGAGGTCCTGCTTGTGTTTTTTCATGTCACTCTAGTGATGATGACAGTGTTCCCCAGTGCATGGGATGTCAGTTTCAGTTGAGATAGCCTTGGCCAAGCTATTCCAAACCTCAGCCTTATATTGAGACCCAGTATATTCCCTATACAGTAGCCTCCAGGTATAGTGCTTCATGAGAAATGCCACAAATATCCTGGACTCCTTAACACCCCACTTTTGTGCTTTAAATGGAACACCGTCCCTATCACTGTCAGCCATGTCTGCAGCAGTCAAGCCAGAAATATAGGTCTGAATTAGTGCCTAGTTCAGATCACATATGTAACAGCTTGTGAGCAAACATGCACAGCATTTTGTACCACATTTGATTAATTGAAAGCAACAGCTAAGGCTTGTAATACACATTGGCACTCAGAAGCACAGAAGGTTTTAAAAATGGCAGTGAAAGTTGACCATGTGAATTACCTCAACTATTGAAACATGTTCTGATGTTTAACAATGTTACTGTTTATGGTACTGGTTATGGTTGGTTTGAGGAAAATAGCATAACTGGTGATATATTGGCATGCTGGGAATTAGACACTGAGTAGTACCATCTGGGAATCAAATCCCCATAAAAGGATAAAATGTTAAACTTTGCTGCCACAGGAGAACTTGCTTGCTAACATAATAATTAGAGGTATACTAATTTAAGACTGACTGTAGAAGTACGTAAGTGATGTCTGCATGGCTGTAACTCACTTAGTCATGGGACTGCATTTCTATGTGTATGGCAGTATTTGTGTTTGCAAATGCATCTCAGATGCATGCAGTAGCATGACCTGATTAAGAATGGTGGGTTAAGTTACATATATAATTTATAACACATATTCTCATAAACATATACTTATGATATGTGAGAACTCAATAATTAAGACAAAAATATTATTCAAATCATGCTTACATATGTGAATTCCACATTAAATATCATCATCGTCATGTTTAACATAATTTACACATATATTGGGCTTCTATTCCAAGCAGTAATGATGCATTTATTAAAATAAACATAGTTACAATGCTCATGCAGTTGCTGTGACATTCCTAATCAAAATGTTGTGACAAATGGCATTGTAAACCTCTCTTAAAGGTATTGGTCAACTAGATTTCCTTGCATCAGCTGTCTTCACTCTTATAGTTTGTGTCACTAGGAAAGTTACCTGACAAGTGATATTTAGTCATTGACTACTATCAAGAGTGCTATCCAAAGTGCTGTTGGCCAAATACCACTGCCAGGTTCATTTGTAGTATAGAAGGTTGCCTAAATTAAAATTTTCACTTTTTTCTTTAGGCAATGAACTGCATTTGCCCACTGCTGAGTGCAGCATGAATACAAGAGACAT
Source organism: Protopterus annectens (assembly GCF_019279795.1). Lineage (NCBI taxonomy): Eukaryota > Metazoa > Chordata > Ceratodontiformes > Protopteridae > Protopterus > Protopterus annectens. The sequence continues at coordinate 1,056,600,084 of NC_056741.1, read as the reverse complement.
TAGAAAAAATATAGATCAAAAAGGCTGACTGGAGAAATTAATTCAGTCAATAGGTATATCTAGCAATGACCAGATTTAGAAGTGCATTATAATGCCACAGTCATCTCAACATCTCCTTGCTACATCAAAAATATAATTTCTGGGATACATGATCAGACTTGTAGTTAATGACAAATAATGTGACAGACAGCACATTAACATAACAAAATTTGTCTAAATATGTATTCAGACCTTCACTCTCAGTAAAAGTATCAATAAATTGGATTCAAACCCTGCATCACTTGACTTATTTTTCTACACCACATTTGTATATTCAGTTATACCCTGTGACACAGGAATAATTAACTGAGAGGTAGAATTTATTCAATAAGTACTGTCCAGAGTGCTGACCGATACATACTGGTGCTAGGCTTGTTGGTGCTATAGAAGGCAAATCAAATTAAAATGTTCACTTTTTTCCATATGCAGTGAAATGTGTTTATATGCTGCCAAGCTGAGAGCAAATGGAAACAGAATTAGAAAAAAGACAGAAAAACTTGAAAGGAAAACTTAATTCAGTCATAGGACTAGCAATGACTAAAGCAAGAAGTACATTACAGTGACACCTTCTTTCTTCTCACATCTCCTTGGTACATCATAAATTTAATTTCTTGGAAAAATTATCAGAAGTGTAGTTCATGCCAAATAATGTGAAAGTGGACAGAGAACAGCTTATATGATATTATCAATATTGAGAATAGTCGAGTTTTAAACAGCAACACGATATACTAACAAAATGTGTATAAATATGTATTCAGACCCACTTCTGTAAAATTATTCATTAACTGTATTTGAACCTTGCATCAGTAGTCCCTGCACTTACACCTCTGGCCACAAACAAAGTAAACTGACAGGTGCATTTTCTTCACAGAGTGCTATCCAGAATGCTGACAGCCGCACACTGGTGCTAGGCTTGGTTGTGCTACAGAAGGTAGGCTAAATTAAAATGTTCATGTTTTTACTTACACAGTGAACTATAGTTCAATGTTAAGGACCACTGTCAGCCTAGAAAGAGTAATGCCAAATGGCATGCAATGGATGAAGAGAAAAAAAAGGCTAATGAAAGAGAGGAAACATTATGAAACAAGTAGTTAAAATGGGGTCTATATTTGGCTATTGAAAAAAACAGATCCTCGAATGGCTAAATATTGTATGTAAAACATCTAAACGGAAAATGACCAAACAGGTATGACTTAAAAAATAAATTAATCAAACAGCCATAGTTGGCCAACAACTAGGAAGTAACACGATCCATAAGGTAATTGAAGGAAACCTTTTAAATTTGCCTTATTCCCCACCTTGGTGCAATCTCAGATTTGGTATATCTATTTTGGGGGTACAGGGCAAAGACCCCAACCTTGGTTGGTTGTTTTCCTGATGTTGGCCAACTTTGGCCATTTGATGAATGCATTTTTGAAGTTATACATGTTCTGTAATTTTCTGTTTAGATATTTTATGTACGATATTTAGCCATTCGAGGATCTGTGTTTTTGCTAGCTAAACATAGATGCCTTAAAATGTACAGTTGTCATATTTGCTCAAAACCATTGTGTTTCAACATGAACACATGCTCCTTAAATATCATTATGTCCACAGAAACACAACCATTTGTGGATTAGACCCCAGCACACCATAGTATTCACAGGATGCACTTGAGATTCTTAACAGTATATGCCATGCACACACATATAGTTAGACTGTGAATATTGAAAGGTTACATATACTCAAAATGTGACATAGTATCAATTGACATTATCAGATGCAATTGAAACAATTTCTGACCTTCTTCCTGTGCAATTTGCAGTTAGATGTGTGGGTGATTGTGATGCTCGCAACAGGGAAGTTAAATATCTTTTCACACAATATAAAATGAAAAATTGGAACACTGCACCTCTTTTCTTCTCTTTATTTTGTGAACATCATTTCCATATCTAAGCTTCTCTAACAAGGCTGTTACATGCTTCATCTTGCAATTGATATATGTTTTATTGATTAATCTACTTCCTGAGAACTGCAGATACAATTGTAATTAGAGACAGAAACTGTTGTCATAAACAATTCATATAAATGTTAGGAATGTTGATGTCCTAAGTTAGTCAGTGGTAGCCACAAACTATCTTGTAAGTCCCTTCTCACTGACACACCCTCATTAGGTTTACATCAAAGATGCCTGACTATCAAAAACTGATCGATACTACAAGCAGAGTAATCATTCATACTTGCAAGCAATTAGCAGGTAACCATTTTCAGTGCTCGTCATTGCAGAAGTAGGGTGTGTGCATCTAGTCATGTAGGTCCTGACACCATGTTTAGATTCCCTGCACTTAGTACAGATTGTGGAATTCAAGAATGAATGAGTTCACACCACATTTGTATATTCACAGTGCTGAAAGGAATGAAACTGTACAATATAAAGATAACTGTGTAGCTATGGAACTTGTATCATAGTGGGGGAGAATGTTTGGATCCAGACAGTGCGATACTACTACTGAGTGCTACTTGCTTTGAAAACTTGTTTCTACTTTCACAGCTGACACACCACAAAGATAGGTTGCTGTTATGAGCAAATTTATGTATTTTAACCTTATTTATGGATTGAATTTCACAATACTACTTTTCTTTACTGTTTGCATTATTCTCAGACTCTGTTGGCATTCAGATGTATACCACAATTATTTCTTGACTATGCAGTATTTTTTTATATAATGATGACAGTTTAATGGAAATTTCAGTCCTGAAAGCTGACCACTTCGTCCAGAAAATGGAAGTATTAATTATTATCAAGGACATGGGTTCTTGCATTAGTACCCGTGACAATTTTGTTAAAGCTCTGATGCTCACCTAGCTGCCCTCCATGGAAAAGCATATCAGACAAAAAACTGCTAATCATATTTCCTTGACAGGTGTACATTATTTTTTTGCTGAAATGTAGTACAGCATAACAGAAATGTTTGTCCTGCTATGAATTTATCAAATTCTTTCTTTGTTTTGCATTGGGGGAGGAGACAAAATCTGTATTAAGTTGTGTGCACTCATATGAAATGTTCTTTTTTCATGTAGAGTATGATAGATGGATACATTAATATATATTTGTTGTATTTAACCATATTTTTTTTTACTTATGGATTTTTTATTTTCTATTATGATTCTGCTCATTGAGGGTTATGATACCAAAGACATCTCCATCCCGTAAACTGCCATACATGGATGCAGAAAATGATGTGATCATTCAGGCCTTATGCTGCCATAGGTCATTGCTATTAGAGAGAAAGAGGAATAAAGACGGGAGTGCTACAGAATCCTGAAAGCCCAAAATTTTGAGAACAAAATCCTGAAAGTTCAAAATCCTAAAAACTCAAAATACTAAGAACTCAAAATCCTGAAAACACACAGGATACCAACACTTACTATATTCCAGTACAAGTACATACAGAAACAAAAAAAACACAAACCATATTACTCTTCTCCAAGTATAAGCAGGGTAAAAGCCCCCCTGCAGCCCCCATGTGGGGGGCTGTGCCCCGCACACCCCCTGCTACTTAAGTATATCAACTCCAAGATTGCACTTAGTGTACCCTGCACATGGGGGTGCAGGGGGGCTTGTCCCTATGCATATAGTTGGAGGGTAATATGTTTCTGTATGTACTTGGGCTGGAATATAATAAGTGTTGGTATCCTGTGTATCTTCAGGATTTTGAACTTTCAGGATTTTGGTCTCATGATTTTGGGCTTTCAGTATTCTGTAGCACTTACATAAAGACACCTTATTGAAGTTTCAAGTAGTCTATTCAAATAAACTACTTGAAACTTCAACATGGCATCTTTATTCCTCCTCAGGAAGGGTATCAGAAAGATAGTCTTTTAGAGCTGCTAGGTAAACCCCACCTCAAACACTTAAAAAAGGAACTAAAACTCTACCTTCTTAACATTAAGACTTGTCCTTGTCATGCCCCTACCTAATCCACTACACTGCCATATTTCCTCTCCCCCTCTCCTCTGACTTCCATCTACTTATCTCTGTAACTTAAGTATAATATGTATAATATTTCTCTATTTTGGGCATGTAACTACTATTGTAATTTAGCCTGTTTGAAACTCTGTATGTGCTTGTAATGTAAATGCCTCTGTTGGAGCTTTTCTCCTCGGGTCTCCACTGAAATTGGGCTACTGGCCCAGTTGGACTAACCTGGTTAACAAATATCAAATAAATAAAATAAATAATAAAGAGATCTTATCTGGATTAATCATTTGTGCTCTGTTTCTTTTTAGTCCTGTCACTCTGTGGGTCACAGATGGGATTACAGACTTGGCTCAGGTCTTGTGGATTACCTCAGTTTTCTTTTTTATAAGTAGGACACCTGGATCTGTCATTACATTATAACCTGCACATGGTAAGCACATCCTCTGTATCCCTAATACCCACAAGGTAGATATATAGGTAACTGAAAGACATTTCATTTCAATGCATTAGCATATTTTAATTTGTAATATATATTTCATATAACATAGGTTGGATTGTTGTTTATTCTATTTTTCTTATTTTTTTTTTTTTGCTTGTTATCATGCATTTATATCATGTTATCGAAAGATGAAAATAGCGAACGCTATTTCATCGACCCCAAAACATCTAAACATGAAATTATCGAACATTGAAAACAGCGAATTTTTTCCCATGGAATAAATTTGCTGCTCTGAAACACATACACACAACACAAGAACATCAAACAAACAGCAACCACACACATACACTTAAATTCCTACTTATAACACTACACTAAACTAAACATACACTACTATCTACCCACTTACCTTAACCCAAACCCTAACCCTAAGGTCCATCACTATTGCACACATGACTAACCTGCTCCCTAACCCTAACTCACTTAACCTGCCCCTAACGCTAACGTACAAACAATCGCACACTTACCTGAACCCAACCCATAACTTTCCACCACAGCGCTAAGAATGGCGAAGCCACAGAAATGGCCAATCAGATTCTTTCCCGAGGAAAGAATTTGCTGTTCTCCAGCTTCGCTATTCTTAGTGTTCACTGAATAGTGTTCGATATAAGAACATTTGAAGTTTTAATACTTCGATGTTCTGATATAAACCCTTTAACATAGGTGATCCTGGCAATAGCACTGTGGAACTCCTGCCGCTGGATGTCAGAGTATTGGTAGCCTTTGATGATGATGATGATGATGATGATGATGATGATGATGATGATGATGGTGATGATGAACAGGCACAGTATGGGGGTGCAGAGGGTCCATCTGGCATTGAAGTTGTGCCCCAAAAATCTCCTTCCCTATTTCAGACACAATCAATATGACAACACATAATTATGACACAGAGACCTCAGACTTTGGACAGGTTGAGGGTGACATAGCAGCTTGGTTACTCCAGTTGCAGAACTTTTTGATTTTCCTCATAGCTATTGTGAGGGTGAGATGTAGGGGTCTATATTAGAATATCAAAGTTTCAGAACTTCGAATGTTCTAATATCAACCCCTAGTAACCAAAAACTGATAACATCGAAAATTCTGAACAGCGAATTTTTTCCTAGGGAAAAAATTTGCTGTTCCAAAACACATATACACAACACAAACACACCAAACAAACAGCAGTCCACAAACATTCACCTAAAATCTTACATCTAAACCTACACAAAAACTGTACGTACACCACTATCTACCCACTTACCTTAACCCAAACTCTAACCCTAATGTCCATCACTATCGCACACACACCTCACCCACGCCCTAACCCTAACTCACCTACCCCACCCTAACCCTCACGTCCACACATTCTCACGCTTACCTGACCCGCACCCTAACCCTAACTCATCTAACCCGTCCTAACCCTCCTGTCCACACAATCATACACTTACCTGAACCCGACCCGTAACTTTCCACCGCAGAGCTGAAAATAGCGAAGCGACAGGAACGGACAACTGAATTCTTTTCCTAGGAAAGAATTTGTTTTTCTGAAACTTCGCTATTTTCAGCTTTTGCTTATTAGGGGTCGATATTAGAACATTCAAAGTTCTGAAACTTTGATGTTCTAATATAGATCCAGATGTAGCACAGGTGGGTTGTCAAAGGTGCTTGGAGGAGGCTTGCTGTACACCTTGCTGCTAATGTTGGTGTGTCAGGAGGTGGCACATGATGTATGTGTAGGGTCATAATGGAGACACAGGCCTCAGAAGAGGTAGTACAAGTACTGAATATTGCATATTCGGATGTGCATGACTGCCTGAATCATGTGAGTGACTTCTTATATAGGATCAATGACACACTGGATTGGGCAGTGCCTGTAATGGAACATTTGCAGGGAAAGGGTCAGCACCTATGTGACCAAAGAGTTGCTACATCATCTGATGTTAGGCAACGTGGTAGTGCAAGATCTTGCTCCCATAGTGGCACTACTGCCACTTCTCCATCAGTGATTGCTGTGTCTACAGCCAGACAGGGTAGGTAATGCAGTCATGGTCTTGGGTGTAGTCATGATGACAGCTCATCCAGCAGACATCATTGCAGTCAGGTAGCACACCAAATTCTAGCCAGGGCCATGGAACTAGCAGTGCAACTCCTGCCAGAGTTAGTTTTTGTGGTCAGGAGCAATGATCTAGAACTGACTAGTTTACCATGTATGGCTTACACCTATCCAAGATGCCAGGACATAGTGCTAGCACATTGCTTGATTGTGTTCATGCAGACACATACACATTCAAAAATGTCCATACCACCCCCACACACACACACACACACACACACACACACACACACACACACACACACACACACACACACACACTCTCTCTCTCTCTCTACTTATCTAAGCAGTACTGATGACCACTAAACATATCTTGCTACTGGTCTGTAAGTGATGATGACTGTGCCCTGTACTTTACACATTTCTTTGCAACTTCAGGTTGCATATATGTTTCTTGCACAGTGTAGATACCTAATGCCTGCTTACTCAGAAACTTCTGTTACTTTAAATGTTTTGCAGAATAACTGCTTTTAATTAAAGTTCATAATCAGCCATACATGATTGTTTTCGTATTTCTTGACCTTCACTGTATTTGTGTTACTGTTGTTGCTAATGTAGTCAAAGTAGATATTTAAGTCTTGTTTATTGTTATACTTGACCAAATGACACTACCCTTGACCTGCTCACTGGTTTGTATACAGTGGCCAAATGAAAGGCTTACTACACATTAGTGGGCAAAATCCACACCTGTGTGTTGCAAACATCAATCATACTGTATTACTGATGTTACTGTACACCTGAGATATCTATCACCTTAGGGACATAATAGTAATAATGCAGATGTTATGCTAACAGAATGTAACCATTACATGACTAAGTAAAGGTTGTGCAGTTTGTCAGGCATAATTTTTAATATTAACTTGTTAAAGCTGTTAGTCTTTCTTTTTAGGTATTCGATGTGTGTACTATTACTTCCTCTTGGCAAGAGCCATGGCATATTGTACATGCCTATGTTTAGTGGCAACATCTGCAGCTGATGAATCTCCTTCTGACTCCTTATCTATATCTGCTGGAGCTACTGGCCCAGCCTGTGGTACTGGGAACTGTAGTGCTGCCCCTAGTTGTCCTTGTTGAAGATGTCTCTTGAGAATGATTTTGTGCACCATTGAACAGAGTGTAATTATTTCTGCAGAAGTGGCTGGTCTTACTGCAAGGCACCTGCTGAGGAACCTTGATTTTGAGCAAGCCAAATACACTTTCTATAATATTCCTAGTTTGAGCATGGGCATCATTGCAACCTTCCTTGATGCTGTTCTGTGGGTTTTTCATGGGTGTCATGAGCCACTGTTACAGGGCAAAACTTGCATCACCTACTAGATGCCCTTGTGGAAAGTAACCTCTAGCAAACCTTGTGTGCAGCTCACAGATGTGCCATATGTGTGAGTCATATATGTGTGTTCAATATATGGTGTCCGAAACTTCAAAGAAGTATATTATTGCACAAAATTCCTCAATTGTTCTTGCTCTTTCCTGTGGGGTATGTGGGAACAGAAATGCTCCCTTGTATGTTGTAGCATTGTGTTTAGAAAATGATATAATATTCTGGAAGCTGAGACCTGTGACACCCCTAATATATCTCCTATGGGTCTCTGAAAAGAGTCTGCAGCTATTGTATGTAATACTACATATACCTTTGTTTCTGGGTCTATATTAGAACATCGAATATTTAATAGTTTGAATCACTAAAGGTCCACCTTTAATGATCAAACTGTTAAAACATCAAATGTTCAGAAAATAAAAAAAACGGTGTAGGCAGGGGGGCAACCAGTCCTGCACCCCCCACACCCCCCGCTACGTAAATATACCAACTCTGAGACCGTACTACATTGAAGTAAATGGAAATCTCCCCTTATGGAGATTTCTGTTTACTTATTCGATGTTCGGCAGTTTCACTATTCTCGTGTCAACAATGTCAGATTCGACATTGTCAGCTTTCGAGAATCTAATATAGACCCTTTGTTTCCACTGGGATGGGTTCTCCATGATTTTCCTGGGACCTCAGTTGAGAGCAGTATAGGTGGCAGATTTCCTCTACTGTTTCCCAGTTTACCTGGTTTCACTCTACAGTTTTTGTGTCATGAAGCCCATGATAAGTTAAACAGGGTGTAAACCCTCCTTCCTCTTGGCTGAAGTCTGTTATCAGCGGCAGTAGAGAAGCACAAAATATATTAAAAATGGTGAGATTTGGCAATGTGCGATGCTCAAACTACTGAGACATGTGCCAGTGTTAAACACTGATATGATTTATGATGTTGATTATAATCATATTTATTTTTTGGAAAATAGTTTAGGAAAAGTGGAATGACTTGTGATATGTTGACATGCTGGGAGGTAGAGACCGGTAAGACTGTGTAATATTAGCAGGGAATCGAACCCAAGAGAAAAAAGGCTAAAATGTTAAACATTGCTGATTAACTCTCAATGCCAGAGAAGAACTTATATAGTGACATGCTTGGAGATTTAGTAATTTAAGACTGAATGTACACATACTTAAGAGATGCCTGTATATCTGTGACTTTATTTAGTCATGTCACTGCATTTCTGTGTAAAATTCAGTGTTTGTGTTTGTAAATACATCTCAGATACAGGCAGTTACCTGACCTGAGTAGGACATGGTGGGTTAGATCACATGCATGCTTCATAACACATACTGTCATAAACACATACTTATGATATGTGAGAACTCAATTATTAGAACAAAAACACTCCCCTGGATTCTCTATGCCCTGCACGGCATGCATGATTAGTGCAGGAGCTCTGACAGACAATATGTCTGCCGTGCGATCCAGGAACAGCCTGCAGGGGTGTGCACGTGAGCTCCTGTCCTAATAATACATGGACTATGCCCTGGTATGCAAATCACCTCATTTGCAGGAGAAATTCATGCAAATGACATGATTTTGCAATCCAGGAAGCTTGCAATAGTCCATGCAAGACTAGTGCTATCTGCAGAAATGTACACAGTTAGTAACCAAGTACATTTCTGCAAAATCCAAAATGGAGCTATGATAGCTCCAAATAAAGGCTGCATATCATTGAGGAAGCATGCCAATGGCCAAGTATAAGCCCACTGGCATTGCAAACTGTTTAAAAAAAAAAAAAAAACTTTTATTTTTTTTTCACCAATCTCAGCTGTTTAAGCATAGGGCAGCAGCGAGTAAATGGGATCGGGGGGAAAATAGTAAAATAAACCTAAAATAAGCATTCTAACTAAAATCAGTATTCTGCCATGCAAGTCAATGGCAGGCAGAAGACAACCTGGCCAGTGAGTAATGGTTGCTAAGAGGGGAAGCTCAGTGTGAGACATGTAACTATGCATTAGCAGGCAATCCTATGCAAATGAGGGGAAGGATAGTGAATCTCAGTTTTCCCCAGCATGTGAGGCAGGTCCCAACAGTGTAAGAGTATGAATAGCTGGGTGCAAGACTAGGATATAGGTGACATCATGGAAGGGGTGTCAGGCATACTGTAATCGGGTTGGAGCCCTGTGGCTCGGGATTGCTCCTAGCTTAGCACAGCTAAGCTAGGGGGTGTGTCTAAACCTGCCTAGCACTCTTTACAAAGCCTAAGCGGGTGTGCATGCGCGCACCGGGTTTTAAAGGAAGAAAAAAAAAGTTAAACCAGGAAATACTAGCAGTGTGCACATTTAAGCACTCTCCCCCGGATTCACTAATCTTCCGTGCAGGACTAATCTAGTCCTGCATGGAAGCAGCAGTTTAGGAGGAGGATGGCAGCGTACCATGCATATTAATGAAGGCATGCTGCCTGACCTCTTAATCCTACATGGAGCATGGACGAGTGCAGGGGGCATGTCTGAGAGCAGAGCTCTCAGAATAAACATGCCCCTGCAAAGTAGAACAGCAGAAACTGTAAATAAATGAGCGAGACCACTCATAGGGTTCCGCATATCCCCACCAACAGTCCCCCATGTGTACAACAGCAACAGGACATAAAAATAAAAAGAAGTAACCCCTGTATTTATTTTTAAAACTCTGAGTACAGCTAACCATAGGTGTGCGGGTGTTGCCATCACTTAGCTATGGTTAAAGCAGCTTAAAAGGCTGAAGAGGATAACAAGGAAGATATATACAAATGAAGCAGCACACCAATAGTGTAGTGGTCAGAGCATCCGCTTAACGAGCAGGCATTCCCAGTTCGAGTCCCACTGCAGCACATACCATTTTCCATGTGAAATCTGTATATGAACATTTATTTACATTTTATTGCTGTATAACCTACTAAATAATATTTAAATGTGAACTGGAGTACTGCATTAAATGCACGTGTGAAGAGTTAGTACCATAATGAATAAGTCAGGAGTAAGTAGGCATAAGCAGAGATAAGCAGTAGTAAGCATATGTAAGCAATAATAAGCATGTTTAACTGCGTTTGGGTGGGGTGAAGCACCGCCGACACAGATTAAGCAAAGAAGAAGCTAACTGCATGCAAGACACTGTGACTGGAAGTCAGCAGTGCTTACCTTTGTGCAAACCCACTTACAACCGCTTGAAACTGCCTTAAGCACACCGTATCCAATGGCCGGTGCTCTGCCCAGCAACAAAACAAACAGCTTCTGCAAGGCCGGAACCCAGGACCATGCACACCATACATGAAACGATTTACCACTAAGCCATGCCAGATATGCAAAAATTGTATGTTGTCAGAAACATAACCCCAGCCCAGTCATGCAGCAGTACAGAGAATGTATACCTACAGCTAGATGGGCGTGTGTGTGCAAATATATCACTATCTAAACAGATACAACATATCTATAGATGTAGTCACATATATATATATACATATATATATATAAATATCCAGAGATATATACATAGATATATATATATATATATATATATATATATATATATATATATATATACACAGCAGCTGTTTGTCTCCCTTGGTGTGTAATCATCCTACTGTAAGTTTTTGCATTCAAGGTGTGCTGTACATTGTGGTTTAATACATAATTCTTTAGTACAACAGCTTATACTGTATGTTTCTGTTATTTTTAACACTGCAGGATGCCTTTAGATAATTCTGCTTAATGAACTGCTGTCACATATGCACCTAGATATGTTCTGTTTTCCTTGTTTACTGTTATACAGCCAGAAGGGCTATTTCACATGTTGCATTTCACTGCTCTGTCTAACTGCATTGACTAGTTTTTAAATATATTGAAAGTGTATCTTGCTTAATTTAGTAGAGAACTGCTTTATATATTTACATTTTATTTTTGTATGTTGCCATAATAAAAGATTTTATGTTATCAGGTGCTGAAGCAGGAATAACCATTGCCTGATTTTTTTGTTATTGACTATTGCTAAAAAAAAGTCCAATCTGACTGGTCACACAGTATGTGATGCCTTAACCTAATGCTCTCTTATATTTTTCTTCTATTTTTCTTTCAGTAATCCAAACCATTGTTCAGGTCAAGCGGGTCTCTGCCCCCCATATCAAGCAGTGGAAATTTCAAATTTTTCTCTTGAGCACTGGCCACCCATACATTCATAACCCACAGTTCTGCTTCCCCCCACCTGCAGCATACACACAGTCACCACCCCTACCCTGGTTACCAGCCTGTAGCTACCACACCACCACACATTGCCCCCCCCCTCGGGACCCATCCCATATGATGTCCCGACCCAAGTATCCTAGGTGGGGCACACGCTGGAGAACATGCACAAAGCCAGGGGTACCTATGTAACCCTGGGTGTAGATGTAGGTTGAATACCCAATGTTTGGGTTGTCCCACATGGGATGAATGTATTCCTGGTACTAACAATAGATGTCATGTGTGAATCTGTGTACACCAACGGATTTAGTTGTAGGTATCGCAAAGCATATGTGGCACACAAGATTGGCCGGTATGCACACGAAACACAGTATCCAGCAATACCAGTCAACATTACTGGCTATGTATCTAAAGATTTAGAGGTATATGTGTTTGTATAAATACCCATAACTATATAGATATCTACCTCCCTCTGTAGTACAAATGTATACATACATAGATAGACATAAAAATAAATACCCACATATACATATATACATATGCAGACACCCATACATCCACATGTCGTTTTATATATATATATATATATATATATATATATATATATATATATATATATATATATATATAGGTCTACTTGAAAACACTGACATGTCAAAACACTGACATGTCAAAACACTGATGACAAGAACACCGAGATATGTATATATATGTATATATATGTATATATATATATATATATATATATATGTATGTGTAGCTATACACAGATATATAGCTATGATAAGATACAACACTTAAGAATGACATATGTTCACAGGCCATGCCAATGTAGGTGAGGGGCTCAAGCAAGAAACGTGTAACACGTAGCATGAACCCCCCCCCCAAGCCAGACAGGGGAAACATACAAACAAATCCACAAACAATGTAAACAATCCACTGCTCCCCAGACCACAGGCAGGATACAACCGGGGGGGGGGCACAGTGGACCCAAGAAATCTAATCTTGGAACAGAGACAGGAGCGTCCCTTGCAGGACACCCCAAAAATTGTCTTGTTATAGGAGGAAGCTTGTGCGATGACCTATCAAGACGGGGCATGTACATACCCGGACTACAAGGGTGGGAAAGCCTGATGACCCATGGGTCGAGACAGTGTACAAGATGGGTCCTATGAAGTGAGGAGTGGGCAGTGTGTAGTGGTGTGTTTAGACACGACCTGCACCCAGAGTAAGTATGAGTGCTGTAGAGGAGGTGCGGGTGGGGGAACTATGGGTATGTAATTATGGGTCTAGGCATGCAGGTGTTTGCTGGAGTGGGTCTATTCTGACCGCCTCAGGGATGTAAGCAATAGTGTTCATTAGGCAGAGCCGCCTCCCAATGGGCAGACACTCCCGCTACAAGTCCCACTGCAGCACAGTCTATTTTACATGGCAAAGAACGGTATAACCAGATGTTGATGTAAATATGTAGAGGTGTGTGTGTATATATACCCATAACTAAATGCAGATGTACCTCTCCCTTTCCATAGTACAAATGTATACATACATAGACAGACATATATTTAAATACCCACATATAGATATATACGTATGCAAACACCCATACATCCATATGTCGTTAGATATATATATATATATATATATATATATATATATATATATATATATATATATATATATATATATATACAGATATATATATATATATATATGTGTGTGTCTGTGTGTGTGTGTGTAAATATACACAAATATATAGCTAGGATATTATACAGCAGTTAAGAATTACATATCTTCACAGGCCGTGCCAATGGGAGTGAGGGCCCAATCAACAAACGTGTAACACATAGCATCAACCACCCCCCCGCTAGACAGATGAAATATACAAACACACAATAAAAGTAAACAAACCACTACTTCCCAGACTACAGGCAGGATACTACCAGTGGGAGAGACCCACCAAGTCCACTCTTGAAACAAAGACAAGAATGTCCCTTGTGGGACAACCCAAAAATTCAAAGCTTTTTAGGTTTCCAGCCATTACACGGAGGTCGAACGGCAGGGCATACATGTTCTTGGACTACAAGGTTGGGAAAGCCTGATGATCCATTGGGCGAGACAACATACGTGATGGGTCCCGAGAAGTGGAGAGGGGGCAGTGTGTAGTGGTGTGTTTAGACCCAACCTGCACCCAGAGTAAGGAAGACTGCTGAAGAGGATGTGCTGTTTGGGAACTATGGGTATAAAATTATGGGCCTTGCTGTGCAGGTGTTGGCTGGAGCGGGTCTATGTAGACTGCCCCAGGGATGTAAGCAATAGTGTGTATTGGGCAGAGCCAATGCCTAACCAGCAGCCACTCCCGGTACGAGTCCCATTGCTGCAAAGTCTAGTTTATATGGCAAAGGATGGTATAACCAGATGTGTTATTGCAAACCCACTAAATGACACCAAAGAACACATGGTCACAACACCCCACTGTAGGCATGTAAGCCAAACTAATTGGCATAACAAGGTATTATTGCCCTGACTGTCCTCACCCTCACCCAGGGGTGTGATTGTTCAGACCTACCCCCAAATGCAGGGTATATACACAGCTGTCGCTGAAGAAGAAATGGGCAGCTGCGGAGCTTCCCGTCAGCCATCCTACACATCCCTGGACATGTCCCCACTATCAGCCCCTCTGTGTGGCCCAATAACACCACTTACCTATCGACCCCTGTTGCATTCATAGTAATGTTCACAGTCACAAGTAAGTGACACCCTCCAAACAGCTATATTGACAGAATCTGGAACCCCCAACCCAGGTGTATTAACGCAACTGTCCCAGAATACACATGTAAATAACACATGAAGGGAAAACCCTAGCACACTTGGATCACCACCTGGCGAAGTCTGCCACCCCCCAACACTCCAGACCCCTACACCAACTACTGACACTGACAGCTGCTGTCCTGCCTCACATACATATCCCAACACCCTGCAAACCTGCACTACTGCTCCCCCATCAATCATTCGAATGGCTACTATACAGTTAAAATGTTCCCCCCTCCACCTACCCGCCTACACCTCCACTATTCACATCTACTCTACAACACAGGTATGGCATAACTAAACCTAACCTGAATACCCAAGTGTAGCCTAACCAGAAATGCTAAACTGGAATTCCACTTAACCTTACACTGACCTTCATGAACAGTCATACCTGACATGTACACCTGACTTAAGCATGTATAATACCGACATGTACATGAAGTAGCATGGGGGTATGCGGCAGCAAGTGGGAGTACGCCTGTGTGGGCGGCAATAAGCAATGCCCACACTGGTTAAGCAATGTGGAGGCCAACACAATGTAAGACACCGTAACCAGAGGTCAGCAGGTCTGAGCCTAGCGCACATCAGCACATACCCGCCTACACTTCCCCCACAGTGCCTTAGGCATGCTATAGCCCACAGCCCTTGTTGTGGCCAATAACAACATAATCAGCATTTCCAGGCCCCCCCTGCACACTATAGTCCAAGTGAGTTACCACGAAGGCATGGCAGAAATATAATCATCTGCTGTTATCACAAACATATCATCTGGCACAGTCAGTCAACAGTATAGGAAATGTATGTAAGTATTTACGTTAATACCAACAAACATGTGCACAGTGCTCAGTCACAGTAGCCCGAGCAGTCTATGAGTACCAATGAACAGTGCCTGTCCACGCATACTGTGATAAATGTAGTCTTGTATAATACTGAAGAGAGGAATGGAAAATGGACCAAGGTGTAAGGGCATGTTTCATCCGCAGAAGCGGGAGATGAGGCTGGTCTGGTGTGTGAGCAAACTGTTGCATCTGAAAACCCTGGCAGGATGCTACCGGTGGCAGAAACAGTGTAGACCAGCAAAGTGTTCTCATGACACAACAGGTCCGTCCCTGCCGGGACGCACCAGACGTTATGGGTCACAATCATTTTTCCACCAGTATCAGAGGTTGATGAAGGGAAGGCTCGAACGTACGTGGATTAAACCAATGAAGAGCTTGCAGAAGGTTGCATCGAGACAGTAATATGGAGGAATACCGAGACGTGCAGATAGGGAAATGTGTGGAGGTGTGGTATGGCAGGGCTAACAACTGTAGAATGGATGGATGCTGTGTACGCGGAGCTCGGGAGCCATGGAAAGGGAGCATGGGTATGACATTAAGGTAGAAATATGCAAATTATGCAGAGCTGCAATAGTGTAGTGGGCAGAGCATCCATCTACAGTGCACACATTCTCGGTTCGGGTCCCACTGCAGCACATTCCATTTTCTACATGAAATATGTATATGAACATTTTTTGACATTGTTTGTTGTATAACCTACTAAATAACATTTAAATGTGAACCGGAGTACTGCATTAAATGCACATGTCAAGTGTCAGTGGCATAATGAATAAGGCACTAGTAAGCAGGCCTAAGCACAAGTAAGCATATCTAAGCACTAGTAAGCATGTGTAAGTGCGTTTGCGCGGGGGTAAGCATTGCCTATACAGAGTAAGCAAAGTAGAAGCTAGCTCAGTGTAAGAAACTGTAACCAGAGGTTAGCAGTGCTTACTGTCATGCAAACTCATGTAAACCCGCGTACAATTGCTTTAAAGTGCCTTAATCACTCGGTACCCAACAGCCCATGTTCTGCCCAGCAACAAAATAAACTGCTTCTGCAAGGCTCGAACTCAAGACCTTGTGCACTATAGTCACAGTAGTCAATCACTAAGCCATCATAGCAATACAGATGAATGAGATATCAGCAAACTAATCCTCACCACAGGAAAATCAAACCAAATGTGAACTGAATCTATGTACAGTGTAAAATGGTATAACCTGCTAAATAACATAAATAAGTGAACTGGAGTACTGCAGTAAGCATAGATGTGAGGTGTTATTGTAATAAAATGTAGAAGTCCCCAGGTCCCTATACAGTGTATGTACACATGAATCACGGATGCCAGACACATATATAACCTGTAATGAAGAATAAATCACTTCCAAAAGACAAATATAGTGCAAATTAACTATTAAGCAATGCTAACCACAGCACATCTCAACTTAGTAAGAGTAAGCAATGTGTTGGGGAGCCAATCCAATCTGCCTAGTGGTATACCCCTTTAAGCACTGCCAACCTTAGGTAAGCAGGTGTGCCCATAGCTTAGCCTTTTCAAACCCGACCAATCATGGCAAAGTGTGGGTAATTGGCCATATTTAAACCACACAGGCGGGAATACATTCCATAACTGGTTGGAGCTTCCTACTGCAGGAAGAATGGCTGATGTGGGTGAAAGCACTCATTTTAGAGCACAGCTCTGGGGCATCCAGGAGTCAAAAATCATGATATGGCTCCTGGTAAAACACCATGAGGAGAGACTACTACAGAGCCAGTACCAGGGCTCACAGTATAAAACGGAGGCCTGGGACAGTCTTGCCTGTGACCTCAGCAGTGCCACAGGTATCCCCCGGACTGGTGAGCAGGTCAGGCACCACCATGCTGACCTGAAGCAGTGGAGGGGGGATGTACTGGATCAGTGGATCCAGGAGTCTCGGCAGATGGCTAATGCCCCAGTACTAAGTACTCATTCTACTAAGTAGTTAAAAATTGCCTAGCTTGTGTATACTATGGATAGGTATGGCTAAATATCACTGTATTCCTCCTACAGCTGCAGATGAGCGGGTTGTGAACCAGAAAGCCCATGATGCTAGGTTGCAAAGGCTGCGTCGCGAGGCAGGTTAGTAATTAGTTTGCATGTACTGTCATAACAAATAAATATAAGAGCCTCAGAAAGTGTTGTACCAGTAGAAATAAATGTGTAATAGTCTGTGAATAAAGGTGTAACTCCTGAAGTGCTTCTGTTTACTCTTCTGTCATATGTTGGTGAACTGTTGCATACTATAAATAGTACTGTTGTAGTTTAAGCAGTGTCATCCACACTGTGGTATGCAGATAAAATGTGTATGAAGTCCTGCATAACAATGCTGGAAGTGTCAAGAGGTCAGTAATATTGTACAAGTGAGGGAGACCTAGATAGAAAACAGTAGAAAGCTTTATATCAATTCCCTGATAGCACAGTGTACTGTGATGTCAGCTATAATTTTTGTCACACATAGCAGGAGTTTGAATCCTGGGAGTGCTACTAAGTTGAATGCATAAGCATACCCCACAACTGTACAGATTTTGTAACAATGTTCAGATAGAAAGCTGTATGTATAATTACACACACAACAACTGTACAGAATGCGCTAGAATGTTCAAATTGAAGATTGTATGCATATTCATACCCCACAACTGTTCCAATCTGTCCAGCATGTCCAGATAAATGGCCCATATCACCAGCCTGGAACCCCATTCCCCTGAAAACTCAGTGTGATGATCCAAGAAATGTAGGCA
>NC_056741.1:1056406570-1056576570 GCF_019279795.1 Protopterus annectens | reverse complement strand
GCACTGTGCAGGCTACAGGCAGACTGGCTCAACACTGGCCTACATCTCATATGGGGGAATGCACATGTACCTGCATATATAGCAGGCTCAACAGCCATGTCACAGCACAGGGTAAGATACACCGGTGTGAAAGTGCATAACCAAAGCCAATGTGAACACAGCCACAGCCACATATGGTAAGCTAGCATATTATTACAGTATATGGGCTATCTTTTCTACACCATCTTCATATGTGCCACTCACAGAATGACCCTAAATATACTGGGCTGCTACACAGTTTGGTCTGATGGCTGTCTGTGGTATGGGAAATGTGTGTGTACGGCTCTACAAACCTGTACGGCAAAATGGTACCATACAGTGGGGCAGCATGTAACATCAGATAGAAGGGGGGCTAGAACAATGACATCTACCGCAGTCTGTACA
Organism: Protopterus annectens; assembly: GCF_019279795.1. Lineage (NCBI taxonomy): Eukaryota > Metazoa > Chordata > Ceratodontiformes > Protopteridae > Protopterus > Protopterus annectens. Next base: position 1,056,576,147 of record NC_056741.1, on the reverse strand, counting down.
TAGGCTAATGTACATATTAACAATACACACACTGCCAACAGTCACCATCACTACACAGACCTCAGTACTGTACAAAGATCCACAGAATGTCCAGGTTATGCCATGAAATATAACCCCTACTGTACATGACATGTGTAGCAATCTGATATATCACTGGCTTGTTATCAGATATGATGACACTATTTATGGTGTACAGCACATATGCACCACTTCATGCACAACATATGTACAAAGGTTGACAGAGGCGTGGCTGACAGCACATACACAGGGCCAGTATAGACATGTTGCTGTGATAACCTCATAAATTTACCATTGTAATGGGGTTTGCTGCAACATATGTCCTATGAGGGATATGAAGTCAGTAACTGTCACAGCCTTCACCATCTACAGACTGCAATCCTCACACTACCTTCGGCATTCCACAGATAGATGCACAATGGCTAACACATGAAACCGAATGCAAAACACTGCCCAGTCTGCAGATGACCCTGCAGATGGGGATTCCTCGTATATATGGCACTGACATGGCAGATATTGCAACATGTACGACAGGCATATCCAGACAAACACTGTTAAACCAACATTACTCCAAATGCAGTATAGCAGCACTTACAATCTGTAGTCAGGTCATGCACATCCCCCTCCTGTTCATTGCCCTCTTTCCACAGTGTATGTTCTTAGAGGTAAATCCCCAATCCATCTGAGATGCTATTTGCCAAACAACAGATCTGGTTCCTGCTCACAATGCCTGAAAAGAGCCAACACCACCATGATGTTCCTAGGTATTGGACTGTGTTTCCATGCATTTGGCTATGGGAATGTTACCACAGCTGTTCCACATTCAATCAGCTAGGAGAGGGCTGCAATTTGTGCAGATGCCATCAGCTGATCATGAGCATCACTACACACTCTGCTGCCTAAGCAAAGCAGGTGTGGGCCTCCACATCCACCAGAGAGGGGGTGGGGAGGCAGACAGAGGCAACTACATGTCAGGGAGGGGTGGGAGAGTAAAACTGAAGCATGCTTGTGTTACACACCTACTAGCACAGAGTATCAAACCCCTGACAGCTATGTAGTGTTATCACAGTTTGATGCAGTTATTGGATGCGCCACATAGGTTACCTGCTGTGGAGCACTCAGAACATGTATGTGATGGTGAGTGACATCTGCAACAGGGATATGGTAGATATATGGTAGGTGTCATACACGTGCCTGTCTGCATGAACAGGTGCCAGCATCAACACAGGCACACTCACACAGGGACACACATACAGTGACACACTTGACAGGGCCAGGAGTGCAACTCATCACTAGTGGGATTGCCACAACACATCAATGTGCAGGTATCACATGCACCACATGGGTCATACTGAGGTCGTATGGGCAAGGAGGATGAGGAGGTGTCAGACATCAAACAGCATGCTTCAGTATGCCCTGGGGGGTTGTAGTGAGTGTGGATGTGGACATACACACCATACAACACACACAAACACACAGGGTGCCAGTTCTGACATGCATGGGTGCATGTCTGCACAGGTTTGTGGTGGTCAACTTTGTCAGCAGGCTGTACAAGGGTAAGCGATGGATATACCTTGGCATCAGGCCACATGACAATGGTCTGCATTGTGGCTCAGGCCTGTAGTTTCTGCATTTGCCCACACAGGTGGGTATTGCATCCCCAATCCAGTCACCTGGGTGACTATTGTGTGTGGCCAATGCTGTGCATCACTTGCCATGTATGTGTTCCTTAGTCCATGGCATGGATGGTGTCTGGGATGTGCACATCTCCCACATGTATGTACAGTGACATGTGCTACTGTACCTGGGTTGTCTGGCCCATGTTGTGAACACAGGTTATCATCAGATGTGCCAGTCTTGCCCACCTGTGGTAGGAACTGGTAATGGGTAGCAGGTTTACCTTGCACCTACATTGATAGCATGCTAATAGCATTTCCTGATGTCAGTGTCATCTGTCCATACACGGCATGTTGTCAGTCATGGTATGTCCATTGTGAGTCACATGTGAAGGCACCATAGGTGGTGCATGTTTCCATTGGGGAACATGGTGGAGGTGCACTGTCTGCATGTACGTGCATATTGGTCAGATGGGCAGGGTGACATGCCCTCTGTAGCCCACTGCTATCACTGCATTGTTACTGTCAGTGGCTGATATGCAGTGTACTACCCACATATTGGCTGTTGCCTAGGCATGTGTGTACATATGACACATGGGTTGAGTCTGTGATCTGGGTAATATTGGGGTTGCTAACTGTGATTGGCTGGCCTTGATGTCACATGTATGGGTATGGCTTTCACACTCCCAACCACCTCTACACAGGATATGAGTTACAAACACACAAACACCTGTCATGTCTGGGAGTAGAACCCCTACCTAACTAATTTATTACACTACAGCACTACGCAGTTAAAGTATGCACCATGGACATTACTGAAGTACTTCTTCCCCAAAGATGTATTTCACAATGAATTACATCAGTAGGATTACCAAACTAGGGCATGTCAACTGTACTGCGAGTGACTAGCCTAAAATGCATTGCTCCCTACGCAGACAGTGAGACACACACAAAACATCCACAACTGACATGTGTGGGTATTGAACACCTGATCAAGACCTATATCACACTACAGCATAGAGCAGTTATAGGTCACACAGGGATTACTACAGAACTTTTTCCACAAAGTTGTATTTCAGAATGAATGACATCAGCAGGATTGCCAAAGTAGGGCATTTGAAATGTACTGCGAGTGAGTAGCCTATAATGCATTGCTCCATACACAGACATTGAAACACACACAAAACATCCAGAACTGCCATGGGTGGAGATGGAACCCTACCACAGTTCTAAATCGCACTACAGCAGTATGCAGTTACAGGATGCACTACAGAGATTACTGAGCTACAACCTTCCCAGAGGTGTATTTCTAGGTGGGTGACATCAGCAGCCTTACCAAAGTTGAGTATATGAATTCTAAGGAGTGTGACTACCCTAAAAAGTACTGTTTTTTACTCTGTCAAAGACAGACAGAGACACAATGATACACAGATTCACACACACGCACACACACACACACACACACACACACACACACACACACACACACACACACACACACACACACACACACACACACACACACACACAGTTGCCAGGTCTGGGGTTAGAACATCTACCTAACTACATTATCACACTACAGCAGTATGCAGTTACAGAACACACTATGGAGATTATGGGGTGATGATTTCACAAAGGTGCATTTCTAGGTGAGTGACATCAGCAGACGTAAGAAAGTTGAGTATATGAATTGCACAGAGTGTGAGTAACTTAAAAAGCATTGCTCTCTACTCAGTCAGACACACACAGTTGCCATGTCTGGGGTGAGAACACCTACCTAACTACTTTATCACACTACAACAATACGCAGTTATAGAATGTGCTGTGGAGACTACTGGACTACAACTTTCCCAGAGATGTATTTCTAGGTGAGTGACATCAGCAGCCTTGCCAAAGTCGAGTATATGAATTGTACAGTGTGAGTAGCCTAAAAAGCATTGCTTTCTACTCAGTCAGACACACACACACAGTTGCCAGGTCTGGGGTTAGAACACCTACCTAACTACTTTATCACATTACAGCAATACGCAGTTACAGAACATGCAATGGAGACTGCTGGACTATGATTTTCCCAGAGGTGTATTTCTAGGTGAGTGACATCAGCAGCCTTGCCAAAGGTGAGTATATGAATGGTATGGAGTGTGAGTAGCCTAAAAAGCATTTCTCTCTACACAGTCAGACACACACACAAACACACACTCACACAATTGCCAAGTCTGGGGTTATAACTACCACATAACTAGTTTATCACTACAGCAGTACTCAGTTATGGGATGCGCCATGGAGATCACTGAGCTGCAGCTCTCCCAAAGGTGTATTTCACATTGGATGACCTCAGCAGGCTTGTCTGAATACTGCTATGGGGAGGGCAGTGTATGCATGGGCCATAACCATTCATGTAGGGGTTGACATGCCACATGCGGGCACACATGGGGTCATATGTCACAGGTATGTGTATACAGCTACTAGATGACTACTTCCTTGTACAGTCATGTTGCACAGCTGGCACGTGCACCAGATAGTCTGTCATGCTGACAGGTACTGGTGGCTAATATCTGCAGTGAGTGACATCTGCACCTGGCCTTCATGTGTTTAAGTGTGTGAGCATGCCCAGTATGGCCATCTGTATTGCATGTGTGGATCAAGTCCAGGTAGTTTGTACTGCGGTGCTGACCTTTGTGTTGTACACTGACAGGTAGCATGCTGTGTCTGCAGGGTATCCATCGGTCATTTGGCATTGACTGTTGCTACATTTCTGCATAGCGGGGGAGACACCTGACTGTTTCTGCATTTCTACTCACGAGTGGGGGGGGCACACCTGACTGTTACTATAAGCGTACATTGGATGGGGGGCACACCTGACACATGTACACATTTGCTAGGACTACAGTGGTATGTCAGGTACTCCCTTCAGTCTGTAGTCTTACCTATCGTGCTGGCTAGAGGCATACCAGTGTACTACAGATCTTAGCTTTAATTACCTACATGTTAGTTTCTAAGTTCCTAGCCTTGACAACTTACATCCAACTGGCTGGCCTGCTGTAGTCTGTCTGTTTAGGCCTGGGGAAGGGGTTACCCATAGGGCTCATTCAGAGGCCATAGTACAGCATTTGTTTGTGTTTGTCTACACCTGTCCTGCTGGCTGAGATTATTGTTAGGTATGTGAACCTTCGTGACTGGCATGTGTGGGTCTTATGGACACCCATGTCCGTCAGCTGATTTCCTGCAGTGGGTTTTGTCACCCAGTGTAGTACTGGCTACTGTGGTGACTCCAGTATGTGTTACAATGTCATGGTGCCACTATGGGTGTCTACTGTCTGCTGCCTTAACATTCGGCCACCCAATTCCCTTGCATGCTCACATCCATATCATAGCTACATGTAACAGCACATTCTACTCCATTTGGCAATTGGTAGGTTAATTGACTTACCTTGAGGGTGTGCCAGACTTGAGGATGGTGCTGGAGGGCTGCCTATGTCGGACGCACATAGTACACTCCCTATACATGGTTGAGCACAGGTAGTGTCATGTTTGGCATCCCTTTTACTGTCTCTGGGAGTCAGAGAGGGGTGTCATTCCTTGGGTCCCTTCTGTGTCAGTGCATATGCTATGCATTGCCTCTTTGCCAGTGCCAGGGCATACTTGGCATGCCTGCTTCTGCCTACTGGGGCAGGCTCAGGTTGTTCCTCCTCCAAGTCACTCTGTGCCTGTACAGGCCTTGGCATTGGTGGGGGGCTGTGTGGCCCTGCCCCATGCTGTTCCTACTGCAGCTGTTTCTGCAGGATCATATTGTGTAGTATAGCACATGCCATAACAATTTGGGTACATGTAGTTTGTGAATACTGCAAGGCTCCACCAGACACTAGAACCATGACCTGAGCATCACAAACCCATGCTGTATTATATGTCTGGCCTGTGCATGTGCCTCATTATGGCATTGTTGTTCAGGTGTGTGTGCATTTCTGATGGGTGTCATCAGCCATGGCTCCAGTGGGTACCCAGCATCCCCCACTAGGTGACAGTAGGGGATGTCCACATTGGCAAATCTGTGTTACTGCTGTGTCAGATGCCATATGTGTGAATTGTCATAGCTTCCAGGGCATCTAGCACACACATTCATTATAATGCCCTGGGCATCACATACAACCTGGGAGTTGATGCAGGGGATGTCCCTCCAATTGATGTAGGCCCTACCCTGCTCACCGGGTGGTGCTTTGCATAAGTGCGCGCAGTCTATAGCACCCACTACCCCAGGGTATTCTGCTGTTTGGTGGAAGAGATACATATTGCTAGTCAACACCTCATGTGTGTTGATTAAATATATGTGCTCACTGGCATGTGCTGACATGGCATCCAGGAACTGGTGGAATACTCTGGATGCTGATGCCCATGATATCCCCAGTTGTGCTTTGGGAGGTACCGGTGGCTAGTATACCTAGGCCTACACATACCTTGGTATCCACTGGGATGGGTTCCCCTTGGCCAGTTTGGTATGTCAGGTGTGGCCGGCACAGCTCAGCAATTTGCTGTAGGAGGTCTCTGTCCACCCTATAGCACTCCACTATCTCCAGCTCATGTAGCCCCTGGTAGGTTATCCTGGGTCTGTACACTCTTCCCTGTCTCCTCACTGTGGGTTGTTCAGCAGTATTCACATCCTCACCACCCTCATTCTCTTGCACATGTTGTTATATGTTGCCTGCTGCAGCCCTTCTCATTTTGTAGGTTTGTTTGTTAAAATGTCCCTGCTTGTATACACCGATGGTGTAGAGTGTGGAAAAAACAGAGGGGAAGGTGTTTGCTTAGTTTATAGTAGTGTTCTGGGCTGGTCTGCTGCCTGTGTAATTGGCTGATTCTGATACATTTCACCTGTCAGCTCAGCTAGTTCTCCTTTATTACCTTCCTACTGCTGTTTTCCCTTCCCATTGCCTCCCTGTTTAAGCCCGTGTGAGTTCCGCGCAAATGGAGAGCTCAAATGTGCACAGAGCTGCTATTTCCTGGTTTAACTTCTTTTTTCTTCCTGTAATACGTGGTGTGTGGCTCGCGCACCTGCTTACACTTTGTAAATAGTGCTAAACAGGTTTAGACACATCCCTAGCTTAGCTGTGCTAAGCTAGGAGCAATCCCGAGCCACACGGCTCCAATCCACTTACAGTATGCCTAACACACACCCCCATGATGTCACCTGTATCCTAGTCTTGCACCCAGCTATTTATACTCTTACACTCTTGGGACCTGCCTTACATCCTTGGGAAAACTGGGATTCACTATCCTTCACTTCATTTGCATAGGATTGCCAGCTAATGCATAGTTACATGTCCCACACCGTGCCTTCCCCCTTAGCAACCATTACTCACTGGCCAGGTTGTCTTCTGCCTGCCATTGACTTGCATGGCAGACTACTGCTTTTAGTTAGAATGCTTATTTTAGGTTTATTTTATTATTTTCCCCCTGATCCCGTTTGCACACTGCTGCCCTATGCTTAAACAGGCAAGATTGGCAAAAAATAATAACAATTTTTTTTTTAAACATTTTGCAATGCCAGTGGCCTTCTACTTGGCCATGGGCATGCTTCCTCAATGATATGCAGCCTTTATTTGGAGCTGTCATAGCTCTGTTTTGGAGTTTGCAGTACCGTACTCGGTTAATAACCAAGTACATTTCTACATATTACGCTAGTCCTGCACACCCTGATTCCTGCTTCATGGATGGCAAATTTACCTCATTTGCATGTTTTTCACCTGCAAATGTGGTGATTTGCATATGGGGTTTGGGGACGTGCAGCACTAGTGCTACAGCGCTCGTGCACGTCAGACATGCACCTATGTGGTTCGCTCAGCCGCCATATTGGCAACATTTCATCTAACACTAATCGTGCACGTCATGGAAGCTTTTGAGAATCCGGGGGTCTGTTTGCATGGTGCACACAAGAGCTTAAACAGGAAGGCAATGGGAAGAGAAAACAGCAGTAGGAAGGTAATCAATGAGAACTAGCTTAGCTGTCAGGTGAAATGTATCAGAATCAGCCAATTACACAGAGAGTAGACCAGCCCAGCCCAGAATACTGCTATAAACTAAGCTAACAACTTCCCCTCTGGTTTTTCCCACATCCTACACCACCGGTGTATACAAGTGGGGAAATTTTAACAAACAAACCTACAAAATGAGAAGGGCTGCAGCAGGCAACATAGAACAACATGTGCAAGAGATTGAGGGTGGTGAGGATGCGAATGCTGCCGAACAAGCCACAGTGAGGAGACAGAGAAGAGTGTACAGACCCAGGGTAACCTACCAGGGGCTACATGAGCTGGAGATAGTGGAGCGCTATAGGGTGGACAGAGACCTCCTACAGCAAATTGTTTAGTTATGCCGGCTGCACCTGACACACCAAACTGACCGAGGGGAACCCATCCCAGTGGATACCAAGGTATGTGTAGGCCTAAGTATACTAGCCACAGGTTCCTCCCACAACACAACTGGGGATAACATGGGGATCTCACAGGCATTAGCATCCAGAGTATTCCACCAGTTCCTGGATGCCATGTCAGCACATGCCAGTGAGCACGTATATTTCCTCAACACCCATGAGGTGTTGACCAGCAATATGGGTCTCTTCCACCAAATAGCAGAATACTCTGGGGTAGTGGGTGCTATAGACTGCATGCACATATGCATCAAAGAACCACCAGGTGAGCAGGGTAGGGCCTACATCAACCGCAGGGGCATCCACTACAACTGCCAGGTTGTTTGTGATGCCCAGGGCATTATTATGAATGTGTGTGCTGGTTGCCCTGGAAGCTATGACGATTCCCACATGTGGCATCTGATGCAGCTGTACCAGAGATTTGCCAATGGGGACATTCCCTACGGTCACCTAGTGGGGGATGCTGGGTACACACTGGAGTTGTGGCTGATGACACACATCAGAAATGCACATACACCTGAACAACAATGCCATAATGAGGCACACGCACAGGTCAGACATATAATAGAGCATGTGTTTGGGATCCTCAGGTCATGGTTCCAGTGTCTGGACACATACGATGGAAACTTGCAGTATTCACCAGCTACATGTACCCAAATTGTTATGGTATGTACTATGCTACACAATATGCTCCTGTGGAAACAGCTGCAGCAGGAACAGCATGGGGCAGGGCCACACAGTCCCCCACCAATGCCAAGGCCTGCACAGGCACAGAGTGACTTGGAGGAGGAACATCCTGAGCCTACACCAGTAGGCAGAAGATGGCATGCCCAGTATGCCCTAGCCTTGGCAAATAGGCAACACATAGCGCATGCACTGACACAGTAGGGACCCAGGGAATGACACCTCTCTCTGACTCGCACATACAGTAAAGGTGATGCCAAATATAACACTGCCTGTGCTCAACCATGTATAGGGAGTGTATGATGTGCATCCGACATAGGCAGCCCTCCAGCACTATCCACAAGTCTGGCACATCTGCACGGTAAGTCAATCAACCTACCAATTGCCAAATGGAGTAAAATGTGTTGTTACCTGTAGCTATGGTATGGATGTGAGCATGCAAGGAAATGTGGGGGCTGAATGTTATGGCAGCAGACAGTAGACACCCATAGTGGCAGCATGACATCTGTAACACATACTGGAGTCACCATGGTAGCCAGTACTACACAGAGTGACAAAACCCACTGCAGGAAATGTGCTGTGCAACGTGTGTCCATATGACCCACACATACCAGTCAGGACAGTTCACATACCCAACAACAGTCTCAGCCAGCAGGACAGGTGTAGACAAACCCAAATAGAGCCTGTGCCATTTCCCCAGAATGATGGCTATAGTTAACCCCCCCCAGGCCTACACAGACTGACCACAGCAGGGCAGGCAGTGAGATGTTAGTTCTGAAGGGTAGGAAGTCAGACAATAATATGTAGGGCAACCAAAGCCACGATCTGTAGTACACTGGTATGCCTCTAGTCAGCATGATAGTTAGCAATACAGAATGAAATGGAGTACCTGACATACCAGTATGGTCATAGTGAATGTGTACATGTTTCACATTTACCCCCCACATCCAACATAGTAATGTAAAAACAGTCAGGTGTGCCCCCCAACTCTGTGTAGAAATGTAGAAATAGTCAGGTGTGCCCCCCATGCTACATAGTAATGTAATAACAGTCAGGTGTGCCCCCCATACATGTGTAGAATTGTAGAAACAGTCAGGTGTACCCCCCTACTATGCAGAAATGTAGTAACAGTCAAAGCCAAATGATCAATGGATACCCTGCAGAGACAGCATGCTACCTGCTGGTGTACAACACAAAGGTCAGCACTACAGCACAAACTACCTGGACACGATCAACAAATTCAATACGGATGGCCATACTGGGCATGCTCACACACTTAGAGAAATGAAGGCAATATCAGTCCACAACATACTGAAAGTTCATACTGGACATGCTCACACACTTAAACACATGAAGGCCATGACTGCAAACACCAGTGGATCAGAGATATCTGGCAGTTGCAGTTGTTAGTGCAGACACGTAGTATGCACCACTCATGCCTTGCACACACAGTGGATAGGAATACAGACATATATGTCAGGACTACACACTAAAATAAGCCAAAGGTAGACATATGTAGATGTGTGGAAGAGGGTCACTGTGACAAGGAGCCATCCAGGCCCGTCCAACCCAGCACACAGCCAAAGGGCCCCAAACACATGAGGTGCAGATGTCACCCACTGCAGATACTAGCCACCAGTATCTGACAGCATTACAGACTATGTGGTGCACTTGCCAGCTGTGCAACATGACTGTACAAGGAAGTAGTCATCTAGTAGCTGTATACATGTACCTGTGACATATGACCCCGTGTGTGCCCGCATGTGGTGTGTCAACCCGTAGATGAATGGGTTATGGCCCATGCATACACTGCTCTCCCCACAGCTTTACTATGACAAGCCTACTGAGGTCATCCAATGTGAAATACACCTTTGGGAGAGCTATAGCCCAGTAATCTCCGTAGCGCATCCTGTAACTGCATACTGCTGTAGTATGATAAAGTAGTTAGGTAGGTGTTCTAATCCCAGACCTGGCAACTGTGTGTGTATGCCTGTCTGTCTCTGACTGAGTAGAGAACAATGCATTTTAGAGTACTCACACTCCTTACAAGTCATATACTCAACTTTGGCAAGGCTGCTGATGTCATCCACCTAGAAATACATCTCTGGGAACATTTCATCCCAGTAATCTCTGTAGCGTGTCCAGTAACGGCGTACTGGTGGAATGTGATTTCGAGCTGTGGTAGGGTTCCATCCCCAACTGTGGCAGTTCTGGATGTTTTGTGTGTGTTTCAATGTCTTTGTACAGAGCAGTACATTATAGGCTAGTCACCTGCAGTACATTTGAATTGCCCTACTTTGGCAATCCTGCCAATGTCATTCCTTGTGAAATACACCTCTGGGGAAAGAGCTCTCTAGTAAACCTCGTGGTGCCTCCTATAACAGCTCCATGTGATGATATAGACCTTGTTCATGGGTTCTATACTCACACAAATCAGTTGTGGGTAGGGAGCAATGCATTTTAGGCTACTCACTCACAGTACATTTTACTTTGGTAATCCTGCTGATGTTGCTCCTTGTGAAATACACTTTTGGAGAAAAAATTCTCTAATAATCCCTGTGGTGCATCCTATAACAGCTCCATGCTGTAGTTTGATATAAACCTCAGTCATGGGTTCTATACCCACAGATGTTGGTTGTGGATGCTTTGTGTGTGTCTTACTGTCTGTGTAGGGAGCAATGCATTTCAGGCTATTCACTCACAGTACATTTGAAATGCCCTACTTTGGTAATCCTGCTGATGTCATTCATTGTGAAATAGACCTTTGGAAAAGGAATACTCCAGTAATGTCTGTGGCATGTACTATAACTGCATAGTGCTATAGTGTAATAAACTAGTTCGGTAGCGATTCTACTCCCACACATGACAGGTGTGTGTGTTTGTAACTTGTATTCTGTATATCACAATGTCAACCGTACTGGGATAACAGATGTAAAATAGCTGAGAGGCTGTGGTGCAAAGCCATACCCATACATATGACATCAAGGCCAGAAAATCACAGTTAGAAACTCCAGTATTACCCACAGCACACACTCAACCCATGTCTCATACATACACATGCCTCGGCAACAGCCAATATGTGGGTACTACACTGCATATTGGCCACTGATAGTAACTATGCAGTGATAACAGTGGGCAACAAAGGGCATGTTACCCTGCCCATCTGTCCAATATGCACGCACATGCAGACAGTGCACCTCCCTCATGTTCTCCAATGGACACCTGCACCACCTGTGGTGCCTTCATATGTGACCCACAATGGACATACCATGCCTGATAACATGCCCTGTATGGGCAGATGCCACTGACACCAGGGAATGCTGTTAGCATGCCATCAATGTAGGTGCAGGGTAAACCTGATGCCCATTACCAGTACCTACCACAGGTGGGAAAGACTGGCACATCTGATGAAAATCTGTGTTCATCAGGTGACTGGATGGAGGATACAATAACCACCTGTGTGGGCAATTGCAGAAACAACAGCCCTGAGCCATAATGCAGACCATTGTCATGTGGCCTGATGCCAAGGTATACCCATCGCCTACCCGTGTATAGCCGGATGGCACAGGTGACCACCCCACACTCATGCAGACATGCACCCATGCATGTCAGTACTGGCACCCAGTGCATTCATGTCTGTGTTGTATGGTGCGTATATACACATCCACACTCACTACAACCTCCCCCGGGCATATGAAACATGTTGTCTGATGTCTGACACCTCCTCATAATCTTTGCCCATACGACCTCCGTATGACCCATGTGATACCTGCACATTGATGTTTTGTGGCAATCCCACTAGTGATGGGTTGTACTCCTGGCCCTGCCAAGTGTGTTGATATGTGTGCGTCCCTGTGAGAGTGTGGCTGTGTTAATGCTGGCACCTGCTCATGTGGACAGGCACATGTATGTCACCTACCATATAGCTTCCGTATCCCTGTTGCAGATGTCATTCACCATCACATATATGTTCTGAGTGCTCCATAGTAGGTAACCCATATGGTGCATCCAATAACTGCATTGAGTTGTGATAGCACTACATAGTTGTCGGGGGTTTGATACCCTGTGTTGGTAGGTATGAGACACAAACATGCTTCAGTTTTACTCTCCCACCCCTCCCTGACATATATTTGCCTCTGTCTGCCTCCCCCACTCCCTCTCTGGTGGATGTGGATACCCACATCTGATTTTCTTAGGCATCAGCATGTGTATTTTAAGTGATGCTCATGATCACCTGATGGCCTCTGCATGAATTGCCGCCCTCCAAAAGCTGATTGCATGTGGAACAGCTGTGGTAACATTCCCATAGCCAATTGCATGGAAACACACTCCAATATCTAGGAACATCATGGTGGTGTTGGCCCTTTTCATTCACTGTGAGCAGGAACTAGATCTGTTGTTTGGCAAACAGCATCTCAGATGGATTCGGGATTTACCTCTAACAACATACATTGTGGAAAGAGGGCAATGAACAGGAGGGGAATGTGCCTGACCTGACTAGAGACTGTAAGTGCTGCTATACTGAATTTGGAGTAATGTTGGTTTAACAATGTTTGTCTGGATATGCCTGTCGTACATGTCGCAATACCTGCCATGTCAGTTCCATGTATATGAGGAATCCCCATCTGCAGGGTCATCTGCAGACTGGGCAGTGTTGTGCCTTTGGTTTCATGTGTTAGCCATGAAGCAGCTATCTGTGCAATCCAGAAGGTAGTGTGAGGATTGCAGTCTGTAGATGGTGAAGGCCGTGACAGTTACTGACTTCATATCCCTCATAGGACATATGTTGCAACAAACTCCATTACAATGGTAAATGTATGAGGTTATCACAGCAACATGTCTATATTGGCTCTGTGTATGTGCTGTCAGCCACACTTCTGTCAACCCTTGTACATATGTCGTGCATGAAGTGGTGCATATGTGCTGTACACCATAAATAGTGTCATCATATCTGATAACAAGCCAGTGATATATCAGATTGCTACACATGCTATGTACAGTAGGGGTTATATTTCATGACATAACCTGGACATTCTGTGGATGTTTGTACAGTACTGAGGTCTGTGTAGTGATGGTGAATGTCGGCAGTGTGTGTATTGTTAATATGTACTTTAGCTTGTGTACAGACTGTAGTAGATGTCATTGTTCTAGCTCCCCTTCTATCTGATGTTACATGCTGCCCCCACTTTACGGTACCGTTTTGGTGTACATGTTTGTAGGGCCATACACACATGTCCCATACCACAGACAGCCATCAGACCAAACTGTGTAGCAGCCCAGTATATGTAGGGTCATTCTGTGAGTGGCACATATGAGGATGGTGTAGAACAGATAGTCCATATACTGTAATATTATGCTAGCTTACCATATGTGGCTGTGGCTGTGTTCACATTGGTTGTGGTTATGGACTTTCACACAGGTGTATCTTACCCTGTGCTGTGACATGCCTGTTGAGCCTGCTATATATGCAGGTACATGTGCATTCCCCCATACAAGATGTAGGCCAGTGTTGAGCCAGTCTGCCTGTAGCCTGCACAGTGCATTGTTACATGCATAGCAGCTTAGTGTACTTACCCAGTTAGATGTCATGTGCAGATACTTGCCATATGTACTGCTGCCGGGCCTCCCATAAAAGTCATGTATGTCAGACAGAGCAGTGGGATGCTGTACAGATGTACGTCAATATCTAGTGGGTAGTATGTGTCCATGGCTTCCTTGTACCAGCAGTCATTATGTGTCAGACCAGACAGGAGTGCATGAATCCAAAACCTATGGTGGCAAATGTATAACAGTCGTTATGTGTTATACCCATCTACATGGCTGCCTACATCCATATGCTCAGGCCTGGTGCACATGTTGTGCACTAAGGGATTATGTGTATACCTCTGGACTGTACAGGGTGTGTCCAAAGTTCCACATATATTGGCCAATATATCTGCTGCACTCCACAGGGGCATTACATGCAAGGGGTGGTACTTTACAATGATTTCCTTAGGATGTCTGTCAGTAGCCAGTGGCACACATTTTATAAGCAGATGTGACCTTCCACACACACCATGGCTGTGAAGACAATCGCAATGACAGTTGCTAATATATCTGCTATACATACCTGACATCCCCTTGCACTATGACTTTGGGACTATAGGGGCTGGGGTAGGGCTACACTCCATGTCCAGGACATATGGTGGAAATATATGTACATATACTTATCCAGACAGCCATATACATATGATTACACATGTGTACCACTTCCAATTACCACTGTCATGGCAACCACCCTCTATAAATCCCTACAGCATGTGGGCGTGGTCCCTTTACATTTCCTGTGTGATGGACATCCTTCCTGTGTGTGGGCATCAGTGTTACAGACAGCAGATAGCAATACCTCTTACAGGAGAACCTGCACACTCAGGGTGGCCACATATTTGTAGGAGGATCAGGAACTACAGACAGACTGTGAATAGAGTTGTGTTATGCTTTGTATAGTACTGGTGTTACAGGGTATGTGTGTGTACATAGTAGTTTACCTTTGAATGCAGTCTGTCTGTATAGCTCACAACTGTGGGCCGATCCTCTTGCTGGACAGAGGTATGCCTATCATGTGTTGTCCGTACAGGTGCTGTGTCAGATATTACACTGGCAGTGTGTGTATTGAGTGCTGTCAGTACATGGCTACATCCATTTCTGTTTCTAACCTCAATTCTCTGACTAAGGGTATGTTGCAGAATATTCTTTAACACCAGCAACTTGCTTAGTGTAGGGCAACAGTGTTCCACATATGTGCCTGTGTTCCATCCTCTGTTCTCCATCTACATATCAGGCTTTGCACATATGTCATGCTGTTGGGGATTGTTCTGTAGTGGGTTGTGAGTATATCACACTGCCATTGCTGCCATTAGTCCACTGCTGTTGTATCCCCCACACATACAGTGGGGCTGGGGCCATATATGTGTGGGCATCACCTACACAATACATGTGCACCCTTATGCACTCCAGAGGCCAGTGTATGTAACAGTAGTATATGACCCTTTATTATTGAGTCTAGGTGGGGAGCACCATAAATCACCTAGGCTGTTACTAAATGTGGGGAGTATCGGGTGAGCTGCTGCACGTTATCTGGATGTACAGTACCGTATACTTCACCTATATTTACATTACTTGCATGAATTGGGGTACTGCAAGTCTACTGTCTCCTGCCATACAGACTGTTCTGTTTGTCGGTGTGCTCATGATGGTGTCAGTTATGCCTTGTTATGTACCAGTTACTACCCACTTGATCACATAACATCTTTACCACCTACTGAGTTTGTACAGAGTGAAGATAGAGTCTGCTGAACTACACACCTGCATTACATACTGTTGATTGTTTGGTATCCTGTGGCACAGTCTGTCTTCACTATTGTATAATTTGAAGTGCTTTGCCTGGACATCAGCAGTTGTGAACCTTTCCAGACTACTGTATTAGTGTAACTGTTTCACAGTTGCAGTACTCTGCTTATATGGTTTTTAGTGTCTGAACAGCTATATGACATTGCATATAGAACTGTAATAGTACACAATTAAAGGTTTCCCATTTCTGCAAACCTGTGTGTGGTGTCTTTCCTATGACCTTTCTATGGGTATATGTTGCAGGCAACGATTGACATTTGTATTGGTGGCCCATACAGTGTCCAGTTGTTCAGGTGTTAACTGTAGGCATAGTGGTTGTTCGATATTGTGTGCACCTTCTACATATGTATCTTACTGTATATATATATATATCTGCATGTGCATGTGTAGTCACATATGTGTGTGTGTGTGCATATATATATATATATATATATATATATATATATATATATATATATATATATATATCTGTATCTGCATATCTGTGTCTGTGCATCTGTATCCTGGGGATGTTGATGGCTTCCACATATGACATTTCCTATGGGAGGCAGACTGTACTTGGTAGTGTATTGCAGGGTGCTCGTGTTTGGCTGTGGGGGGGGAGATGCCTATTTGTACGATGTATACTGTGTGGGGCCTCTCAACCCCATTAATGGTGCATGTGGACATATGTGTATTTGTTAATCTGCCATTGCTATCTACAGATGTATGGCCATATATACCTATATAGATATATATATATATATATATATCTGCTAACATATGTGCACCTATGTCCATATAAACCTACATAGATATATACCTGCGTACACATATGTAACGTGCAATGTATATGTAGGCATATAGGTGTAGACACATATATGTGTTGATTTAGGCATATGCATGTATATATGTGCATATATATTGATATATATGTATATAGTGTTAGAAATATATATATATATATATATATATATATATATATATATATATATATATATATATATGTTGTATCTGTTTAGATATTAATATAGTTATGCACACAGACGTATAGGTTTTGGTATACATTCTCTTTACTGTTGCTTGACAGGTCTGGATGATATGTTTCTGAAAACTTCAACTTTCTTTGTATCTGTCATGGCTTAGTTGTAAATCACCCTGTGTAAGGTCCTTGGTTTGAGCCTTGCAAGAGCTATTTATTTTGTTGCTGGGCAGAATACGTCCCGTTGGATACAGAGTGATTAAGGCACTTTAAAGCAGTTGTAAGCAGGTTTGCGTGGGTTTGCATGGAGCTAAGTAATACCTACACAGGTTAAGCAATTTAGAAGCTAACTGAGTGTAAGACACTGTAAACGGAGGTTGGCAGTGCTAAGCTTCACACAAACCCACGTAAACCCACTTACAACTGCTTAAAAGTGCCTTAATCACTCTGTATCCAACGGGCCGTGTTCTGCCCAGTAACAAAATAAACAGCTCCTGCAAGTGTCGAACCCAGGACCTTGCAGACCATAGACAAAGTGAATTACCACTAAGCCATGACAGATACTTAGAAAACTGATGGTTTCAAAAACATATCATCCAGCACAATCATTCAACAGTACAGAACATGTACTTTAACATCCAGATGTATGTGTGTGTGTATGTATATATAATATATATATATATATATATATATATATGAACATATTTATCTATCTATATACAATTTATGTTATGTGATGATTTGTGAGTCATATATATATATATATATATATATATATATATATATATATATATATATACATGTAGCTGTCTATCTGTCTACATTTACCACTATATATCTGTCCATATGGCCATGCATGTTCGACTCATATTTTTGGCCTGTACCTCATTCTCTTGGCAATTGACATGGATGATCTCAGCATTGAAGTCAGTAACTAGTGCCAATACTTTTATGTTTCAGACTTCATGTCCTTCTACATATGTGTTCTAATACATATGCTTGTGTAACTAGCAATGTTTTAAGTGTATTACAGCAGTATTTGACATATATCCCTATTTGTACCCACATGTTTGCGCACTTTGTCCAGACTTTTTGCATTAACAGGTTGTGTGGTATGATATTACTACATTTCCTGTACTGTTGACTGACTGTGCTGGATTATATATTTGTGAAACATCAGAGTTATGTATATTTGCCATGGTTTAGTGGTAAATCATCTTGTATATGTTGTGCAGGGTTCTGGGATCAAGCCTTGCAGAGGCAGTTTATTTTGTTGCTGGGCAGAACACCAGCCATTGGATACTGAATGAGTAAGGCACTTTAAAGCAGTTGTAAGCGGGTTTGCGCAAAGCTTAGCACTGCCAACCTCCAGTTACTGTGTCTTACACTCAGTTAGCTTCTAAATTGCTTAACCTGTGTAGGCATTGCTTATTCCCACAAAAACAGGCTGAAACCTACCTTCTGCTGCTTACAAGTGCCTACTCCAGCTTACCCCTGCACAAATTTATTTAAAAGAAAAGAAAAGAAAATGGGGTGATAGGGAAGTGGTGAAAAAGGGGCACAAAGACAATAGGCAGGATAGCTATGGATGTGCAGGAAGGGTGTAGGGAAGGTCTATAGCTGCCCATTTCTCCTACAGAAACAGCTGTGCATATACACTGAATTTGGAGGTAGATTTGGACCCTCAAACTCCTGGGAGAGGGGTGAGGACAACATAAAATCATTGTGATGCCAATTAGACCAGATTACATGTGTCCAGTGGTCATGTGCAAAATGGACAGCTATGTATGGGGCAAGATTTTTTTGTGGGAAGAGATTACCCTTTTTTTTCAGGTGAGACTGGGATGTTGGGGAGGAGTAGTAGGTGTATTTGGGAAGGTAGGTTGGGTAGGTTAACAGACAAGACACACAAGACGCATACAGGGGCAGTATATGACACATTTGGGGGGTAAACACCTTGATGGGTAGGGGTATTGGGATATTGAAAGCCCACAAGCCCCCTAGTGGCAACAGTGGGACTGAGGTCCCCACCCATGGGCAATCACCACTGCAACTTCAGAGTCCTGAAGGTGGCTGTGCTGGGGGCTGAGCTGCAGAGCCAGCCTGACTCTCTAATTGTGATATGCATCCCTCAAGCTGGTGTAGAAGATCATCAAACTGCTCGTTGATCACTCCACACACCACGCCCCTGACCTATCGACAGGTGACAGGTGCCTGTCCGCGCCCACTCCCGGGGGGGGCGAGCCCCATCCCCTGAGGCGGTTCTACCCGAAGGTGGTGCAGGACCAATGGACAGGTAGGTGCGGGGTTGGACCCCAGACATGCTGGTGCCCGGTGCCTCGGCCAGCTGAGGTGGGACAGGTGGGTCCGCTGGTACTGTCCTTCCCAAGCATTCTATAGTGTGTAGATTTCAACATCATATATGGGTTAGTAATAGTCAATACATTCCAGGGTTAGGTAATACAGTATGCATAGATATTCCCATTAACCCAGATACCAGATACGGAACAGTTGCAAAGCAAACAGAACACATACATATATGGGACCACAGTGGTAATAAGAACAGTATTCAGGTACGTTGATGGTACCATGCCAACAATGTTGGAATAATTCAATATGGCACATGCATGGGAACTATTAGAATATTTATCAAATGATTGGCCATTATCAGAGTCAGTACATACTAGTTGGGGTGGGTATGTTGATTATTGTTGGAGATACGGTGGGGGACAGAAAGATGTCAATTAACAAGTAGTATATTCCTGTACTCAACATTACTTTCCTAGTCAGTGCTGTTATTTGTACCTTACAAGTCTTACTACACTACACTATAGACTTATACTGGACAGTGATATAACTGTCAACATCATTACACATGAACCGGTTTTACCTGCAGTATACACCTCTTACCTGGTATATCTGTGGAGAGAATGTTTGTTAACACTGACTAACTGTTTGTACACATACACCCAGATTCTGGGTTGATGTTTTGCACTATGTTATCCAACTCTTTCTGCACAGACTCTGGCCATGTGTTGACCACATGCTGGCGTGCCTGGACATATCTAGAATATTGCCCTCTTCCACCTTTAGTGACCTGACACACACATATACATGCTTTCCTACACAGTTATATTATGTAGCACAGTGTGGGTGACCATGACCAGTGATACTTTCTCATTCGGAGAAACCTCAACACTCACAATCCCCTACAATACCGGGTGGACAGTACCAGTACAGGTTATATTGGTCTGTATTTATCAGCACATTGTTTGTATCCAACATACCTGTGGGAGCAATGTTTGTTAGCACTACCTGACTGTTGCCACACAAAGTTCCGGATTACACATTAGTGTTCTGCACATACTACTCTCTCTGTTACTGTACACACTCTGTTCACAACTTGACAACATGGGAGTGTAGATAGGACATACTTGGAATATTACTCTCCTAACAGTTTTGGGGGTTGCTACAGTAACAGGTATGTTCTCATGATGGTTGACATTCACTTGTATTCCCTGTTTGCTGGCTACACATCTAGGATCATCCCACAGACTTACCAGGGGGGACAAGGGACAGGCAGCAGATATGGGCACATATACTGGACATTCTGGCCTCATGTGTACATTTGAGGAGTATGAATCTGTATGCAGTCTAATTCCACTCCCTGGATTCAGATCATGGCTCTGTCTGCTACAACTTAAACGCTGTCAATCACAGTTGTGTCTGCTATATTGATATTGCTGTGTATCTCCAAACAGCTTTCTGTCTTATTAATCCCCTGTGCTTATGCATTCTGACCTTATATAATAACACTCTTATACAGATTTCCTAGACAGTTATATGTTGTAGGACGGTGTGGGTGACAGTGATGTGTAACACCTCATTATTCAGAGCAACTGCATATCATTCTTGTATTTCTGGGCACAGTGTTGTATCTGACAAACCTGTGGGAGGAATGTTTATTAGCACTACCTGAATGTTCCCACACACAGTAACAGGTTCCACATTACTATTATGCACATACATCTCACTCTGTTACTGTACACACTCTGACCACAGCTTAACAAGTTGTGGTGTAAATGGGACATATGTGGCTTCTTAGTCACATAAGGTATTGGGGAGTTGCTACTGTGCTAGATGTTTGTCATAGATGTGCGTCAATTAGTTGTATTTCCTGTTTGCTGCCTATATGTCTGGGATCATCCCACTGATTTCCCAGGGGGACAGGTCGATAGGCAATAGATATGGGCCACTTTAATAGATATTCTGGACATATCTGTACAGTTATGAGGTATGATTCTGTATGCAGACTGCTACCACTGGCAGGATTTGAACCATGGCTGTGTGTGCTAAAAAACACTTCACATCTCAGTTACATGTGCTACTTAGTTTTTGTTGTCTGCATTTTTCCTGTTTACTGTCTATGTGTCTCTCAGTTGTACTAAATGGCCTCTGGGGATTATACCTGTCATATACAGGCATTCTTACACATTTGATTTATGGTGCATGGTGTAGGTAACAGTGCTTAATACAACAGTACTATTACATGATTGCAAATCTACATTACCATATGATACCAGAATATAGATATACAGTCCAGCAGTTGGACCTGTTTTGTCAGGGTATTACACTTTTATTGCCATACTAACAATATGAGAATCTTCCTGCCATATTCTCTAGTATATGCAGTACTTGCCTTGAACAATACAGGTTTTATACTAGCACTTACTTTACTACTACTTTTATTTTTATTTCCTATGACAGTAAAAGCATGAGTATTACTGACCTGCCTTGCGTCGCAACTGCGCCAGGCGGCTGATGTGGGCCTCCTGGTTCATGGCCCGCTCCATTGCAGCTGTGGGGGATGTAAGAGGAATATTTAGCCATACCTATCCATGATATACCTGAGCTGGCAGTTATTATACAGGTTGTGGACTGATACTTACACACGTCTGGGACATCCCCTGATGCTCTAGCCTCTTGGAGCCACTCCTCCAAGAGGTCCCCCTTCCACTGCTTCAGGATGGCATAGTGATGCCTGACCTGCTCACCAGTTCGGATATGCCAATGGCACTGGTGAGGTCGTGGGCGAGATGGTCCCAGGCCTCCGCCTTATATTGGGAGCCCTGGTGCTGGCCCTGCAGCAGTCTCTGTGCATGGTCTTTAACTAGGAGTCCAGCCATGACCTTGGACTCCTGGATGCACCAGCACTGCATCCAGAAGTGCACTCCTTCTCTCCTTACTGCCATAGTGCCTGCAAGGGGAAGCTACAATCAGTTATGAGCTGTATTCCTGCCTCCTGGGTTTAAGTAGGGCCAATTTCCCACACTTTTCCACGATTGGCAGGTTTTGAAAAGGCTAAGCTATGGACAAACCTGCTTACCTAAGGTTGGCAGTGCTTAAAGAGGTATCCCACTGGGCAGATTGAATTGGCTCCCCTACACATTGCTTACACTTACTAAGTTGAGCTGCGCTGCGGTTAGCATTGCTTAATAGTTAATTAGCACCATATTTGTCTTTTGGCAGTGATTTATTATTCATTACAGGTTATATATGTGTCTGGTATCCGTGATTCATGCGTACATACACTGTATGGGGTCCTGGGGACTTCTACACTTTATTACAATAACACTGTGGTACTCCAGTTCACATATTTATGTCCTGTGGCAGGTTATACAACATCACACTGTACATAGATTCAGTTCACATGTTTTGTTTGATTTTCCTGTGGTGAGGATTAGTTTGCTGATACCTCATGTATATGTATTGCGATGATGGCTTAGGGGCTAAGTGCTTTAACTGTGGTGTACAGGGTCCTGAGTTTGAGCCTTGCAGATGATGTTTATTTTGTTGTTCAGCAGAACATGGGTCGTTGGGTACAGAGTGATTAAGGCACTTTAAAGCAGTTGTAAGCGAGTGTGCATGGGTTTGCGCTGAGCTAAGCAATGCTAACCTCTGGTTAGAGCTTCTTACACTCTGTCAGCTTCTACTTTGCTTAATCTGTGTAGGCAATGCTTACCCCCATGCAAATGCACTTAAACACGCTTACTAGTGCTTATATATGCTTACTACTGCTTATTTGTGCTTAAATCTGCTTACTAGTGCCTTATTCATTATAACACTGACACTTCACATGTGCATTTAATGCAGTACCCCAGTTCACATTTAAATGTTATTTAGTAGGTTATATAGTAAAGAAATGAGAAAAAAAATGCTCATATACAGATTTCACATGGAAAATGGTATGTGCTGCAGTGGGACTTGAACCAGGAATACCTGCTCGTTAGGCGGACATTCTGACCACTACACTATTGCTGTGCTGTTTCATTTGCATATATCTTCCTTGTTATCCTCTTCAGCCTTTTAAGCTGCTTTAACCATAACTAAGCAATGGGCACACTCGCTCACCTACGGTTAGCTGTACTCGGAGTTTTAAAAAAAATAAAGGGGTTTCTTCTTTTTATTTTTATGTCCTGTTGCTGTTGTGCACATGGGGGACTGTTGGTGGGGATATGCGGACACCTATGAGTGGTCTCGCTCATTTATTTACACTTTCTGCTGTTCTACTTTGCAGGGGCAAGTTTATTCGACCCCCGCACTTATCATCCACGCTCCATGTAGGATTAGGAGTTCAGGCAGCGCACCTTCATTAATATACATGGTGCGCTGCCGTCCTCCTCCTCCTAAACGACCACTTCCATGCAGGAGTAGACTAGTCCTGCATGGAAGAATAGTAAATCTGGGGGAGTGTGCACATCAGACTTAGGTATATGCATTCTAAATTACATTTTATCTTCATGTTCAACATAATTTACACACATTATATTGGACTTCTGTAGCAAGCAGCAATAGTACATTTCTTGCCATGAACATAGTTATGATACTCACGTGCATTTAATGTGACATTCCTAATCAAAATATTGTGACCAATGGCATTTTGACCTTCCTCTGTAAAAGTTTCTGTCAGCTGAATTTGAACCCTGCATCAACTGTGTTCATTTTTTATGAATGATGCACTTACAACTTATCCTACAGAAAAAGTTAACTAAAAGGTTGAATTTATTCACTGAGTACTATCTAGAGTGCTATCTAAACTCCTCTACTGAACATGTTTGCACTACAAAAGGCAGCCTAAATTAAAATTTTCACTTATTTCCTTAGCCAGTGAACACTGTTTTTGCACAGCTGCCGGTCCAGACTGCACAATGACAAATGGTGTGCAAACAATGAAGAGAAACGAAAAAACAAAGATACTTACATAGAAGAAACATTATGAAAAAAGTAGGTAAATGCATAGTTTTGATATTTCCTCAACTTTGTTGAATTTCAACATGAACATATACACATTAAGTATCATAATGTTCACACAGACACCACCATCTCTGGATTAGAAATGTAGGACACCAGGGCAGTCACAGGACAAACTTCAGATTTGTATCACTATGTGTAGCACACATTATACTATGAAGGTAAAGAAGACATTACCTATACTCAATATGTGACATAGTATCAACTGACATTACAAGTACAATAGAAACACTATGTCAATACGACTTTATGTCCTGCTTAATTTGCAATTAGATGTGTGGATGGTTGTGATACTGGCAAAAGGAAGATAATCTTTCCTTACACAATATAAAATAAAAAACTGAACATTGTACTTCTTTGCTTCTCTTTATTTTGTGTATATCATTCCTATATGTAAGCTTCTCTAACAAGACTGCTGTGTGCTTTGCCTTGTAGTTAAGCTTCAATGAGTAGAATTGCAAACACAATTGTATTGAGGCAGAAATTGTTGTCATAAACAATTCATATAAACATTAGGAAAGTTTATCTCCTAAGTCAGTCAGTGGTAGTGACAACATTTCTTGTAAGCCACTCCTGTCTGACACACCCTGATTGATACTGCAATTAGACAAATCAATCACAATTGCAAGCACTTAGCAAATAACACTTCCCAGTGCGATACTGCAATTAGACAAATCGATCACATTTGCAAGCACTTAGCAAATAACACTTCCCAGTGCTCATCTTTGTAGAGGTAGGATGTGCACATGCAATTGTGTAGGTCCATACACCATGCTTAAATTCCTAGGACTTAGTACAGATTGTGGAAATCATGAATGCTAATCAGTTTGCACCTCATTTGCACATTCACAGTGCTGACAGAGCTGAATTTACACTATATCGAGGTAATCATGTAGCTAAAGAGCATGAATATTTGTAGAGGAGATTGTTTGGATCCAGAAAACTTGATACTGCTACTTACTGCTTCTTGCTTTAAAAACTTTTTTCTGATTTCGCAGCTGATTTGCTGCAAAGGTAAGTTGCTGTTATAAACAGACTGATGTATTTTAAACATAGTTAAGGAATGCATTTCCAATACAAGTATAGCTTTGCTATCTGCAATACTCTTAATAGTTGTTGGCATGGTCAGGTATACCAGTTATTTCTTGATTATACAGTATTTTTTTGATAACTGATGACAGTTTAACAGACAATTCAATCTAAAAAGCTGCCATATTGTTCTGACAACGATTGTATTTATTACTACCAAGGTCATGGGTTCTTGCATTAGTAATAGTGACAATTTTGTTAAGGCTTTAATGCCTACCTGGCTGCCCACCATGGAAGTAGATCAGATCAAAAACTGTTAAGCATTTTTCTTTGACAGATGTACATTATTTTTTCAATGCTGCAATGTACCACAGAGTGACAGAAATATTTGTCCTACCATGAAGGTATTGTGAATCTCTTTCTTTGTTTGCATTTGGGGGGATAATGGAGAGGGAGTCTCTTATTAAGTAGTATGTATTTTTCATGCATTTTGTATACGATGGATGGATACATTCATCATTTTTTGTGTTTAACCACCTTTTTTGTACTTATGGATTTCTACTTTCCTATTGTGTTTCTTCTCATACAGGGCTATGGTGCCCAAGACATCTTTACCCCATAAACCAACATATATAGACACTGAGAATTATGTGATCATTCAGGGCATATGTTGCCATGGGTCATTCCTATTATAGAGAGAGGCAGGGGTGACAAACCATCCCATGATCATATCGTGGAGTAGGTGGTGAATGACATTAAAGTGTGTGAGGGCATGATTATACATATTCCAAAATAAGACTGATTATAACTGCCAGATGTTGGGCAGCTGCAATTGCTCATGAACAGATAGCTTTGTGGGTCAGTCCTCCTACTGAGCCACCACTTACTGAAACAAAGGAGTTCGTGTCCATTGTCAGAGATCATGGGCCATAGAGTAAGGGGGGAGGGGAGCCCCCCCACTTTTGCAGATCATACCTATACCTCCCAACTGTCCCATTTGAATTATTTTCATGCTTTTAGCTGATGTGACATCATCACACACAGCACGCACATATTTCTGGGCGGGAATGGACGGTTTTCATTTAGCTACTGCCATGGCTGAGAGAAAGATTGGAATGGATTTATTTTCAGCGGTTTTCATTTAGCTGCTATTTCTGAGTTTCCAAGCGGGAATGGACGGTTTACATGGGAGACATATATAGCTGCTGTTATTTCCGGGTTTCTGAGTGGGAACAGAAAGTTTACATGGGAGACATATCTTACTGCAGACTTAGCTGCCAGGATGTATTTATGGCTGGGAGGAATCAGAGCTGCAGACTTTGGCTAGGAGGAATCAGAGCTGCAGACTCAAGTGAGTACACTCAGTTGTATTTATTTAGCTGACAGGATCAGAGTGTGTGTGTGTGTGTGTGTGTGTGTGTGTGTGTGTGTGTGTGTGTGTGTGTAACTATAACAAGGAGTTGGTATAGCTCTTTGGTACAGTTTATGGAGGAAAATTTGGAGATAAACATAATAGGACAAAGTGGATTTTTCATCACCTCAGGAGGAAGTTTTTTTTTTCTGCTCCTGACATGTACTAGATGGGGTAATTGCTGAGGCATTACCTAGTGTACCAGTTATGCCAGCTATAGTTCTACTTATTTTAATCTGTTTTTATTCCTGTACTTGAAATATTAAAACTAAAAAATCCGACTGATCAGTTAAGTTTACATTTATTATTTATTTAGTGTCAAATTATTTTGTTTCTCTTTGTCTTGAACATTTTCTCATAGAACCATTATGTTCTTGTTGTGTTTATCACGTAAGATTATATGATCAGTATTGCTATTAATGTGCAGAATGCCATAGATAGCTTGCCAGATTTCATGCTCCAAAATATGTGTTTCAGAAATTATTGTTGAAGTTAACATTTTTATACCATATTATACTTATAGAAGGAAAATGTGCAGTAACTCTTGCTTTCTCAGTATATAACTTTATTTGGCAGTAATATCTTTCAGGTTCAGTTTGTTAAGTACAAATTAATTTATTGATGATGTCGCCCACAGTAGTTCATGCTTAATCGTCCCATGGAGAAGCTTAATTTCCTCTTGTAAGCCACTGCATACAGTTACATTATTATTATTATTATTATTATTATTATTATTATTATTATTATTATTATTATTATTATTATTATTATTATTCAGAGAAGTCCAATACTTGTACATAATGATGATGCATATTTTATTCCATTCTAAATTCCCAGTTATTCTAGTGTCTTTTAGAGATACCATGTTTCTCATAAGAAAATGGTATGTCTGGAAAACAACATATGACCATGTTCCCATATTTGTGCATATTATTTGTTATCTGGGTTAGTAGATTGGTCTGAAATTCAGCCATGACCTAAGTAATTTGTCATCAATATAGAATGACTATCTTTAATACTATCCGGTTCGATTCTCGGCTAGAGTGTCTTCTGCGTGGAGACATGCGTGAATGGGCGTACCTTCGTTGAAGGTAGTGCATCAGGGCTGGTAACTTGGCACATAAAAATCAACTACCAATCATTAGCGGACCGGAGTTCCTCTGTGGCGACCCCTAAATGGGAAAAGCCGAAAGACACAACAACAATGGAGAATTGTGAGATGGTTAAAGTCATGTATAGCAGTGATGGAAGACTCTGTATCTTAAACAATCAAATAAAGCTAAAATGTCATGATGCTGGTAACATTATTCAATATAATTTAAAATTCTGAGGACACACAGTCCCTTGCCACCTATTGCATGACCATATATATACTATATACATTCATTTTCCTGTCCAAGCTGGGATCATCTACCCCAGGTGTCTGCAATCTTCACTATCAGAAAAAGCCATTATTGGCCTCTCTCCCTCCAAATGAAATTTAACTGGAGCCACAAAACCTATTTGACCCCTAAAATAAAAAGAACACAGTATATAATGTTTTATATATAGTTATTATATTATATTATATATAAAGAACAAAGTTTATAAGAGCAATATTTAAAATCCATCCCTGTTTTTGTTCCTTTATTGGGATTTTTATTGGAATCACTTGATCGCTCTGTGTGTGTGTATGTAAGAAAATGCCCCCAACAGGATACGTCTGGTGGCTAGAGGTACTCAGGCTCAAACCCTGTACCTTGGGTACAGGTAAAAAGAGCCTAAAGTCCCTAGCCACCATCACTTGTGAATGTATGCCTCACATTTTTTTCTGTTCCTCTGGTTTTTAGGAGTGGTAAAACAAAACCTTTTATTCTAGCAATTTTCTAAGGTTATAAAATCAGTATTTGAAATGTGTCCCTATTTTGGGGCTGTATTCCCCCATTATTGGCTGTGTTCTATATTTTTTGTGCTAAGTGGTTGAGAGCTATGGTGAGAAGTGAGAGCTGAATTCACTAAATTATATGATAGCCATTTAACTTTGTCTTTCTGTCCTTCAAGAAACTGCTGGTTTAGCTTAGTGGTATGTTGATCTGACTGCAGTGTACAGGATTCTGGGTTCAAGACTTGGCAGTGAAATGCATGGTGGTAACACATTTTATGCAAGCAACTTTCCAAAATTATACAAGCAATGTTTAAAATGTGTCCCTGGTTTTTGGCCTTTTGCCCCCCCCACCCAAATTGAAAATAAGTTTAAGAAGCTGTGCAACATGCCTATGGCTTACACTACTGTGATTCTGTATTTATATATTGTGTGTAGAAGTAGACTGTTATCATGGAAATGTTCTGAATAGGGCAGTTTTGTTATTATTGGTGCATGCATTTTGCTTCATTGCCTACTGGAAAAATGTTCAAACAATCAATTTAAAATGCAATTGTGTGTGGAAGTAAACAGCTATCATGGAAATGTTCTGAATAGGGCAGTTTTGTCATTATTGGTTAATGCATTTTTGTTTCATTGCCTACTGGAAACATGTTTAAACAATAAATTTAAAATGCACTCTGACTTAAGTTTAACAAGTGTGTTGTATTATACAAGGAATATAATTTAATACAATCAGGAAGGTGAACCAAGGAATGCATGCATGTATGCATGGCCCTAAAAATGTGTTTGAAAACAGCCCAGAGTAAAGTGTGAAAGGCTCAAAATCACGGGCAAATTTTAAGCTTTACTTTTGTTACCAAAGCAATGGATAAAGGTAAAACAGTTCACACCACATTACCTTGACCCAGCCAAGCCTTTTGACACAATCCTGTACTCAGGTGTAGTACAAAAGATGAATAATGTAGGAGCAACACTTACATCGCCAGCTGCATTGCCAACTCAGCTCACAGGATGCAGGAGATCAAAACAGGGGAAGCGACCCCAGTCACCAATGGAGCCCCCCAGGGTTCGGTGCACAGACTTTTTCTGTTTGGCATATACATCTCAAAAGTAAAAGGAAATACCAAAGAGCTATGGCCAGCTAAGTTTGAGAAGTCTGCAAGATAGGAGAAGCTATTGAATCCACAAATGACTTAACCATCATGCAGGAAGGTTTGTCCCAAATAATAACTGGTGTCAAAATCATGACAATGCCCTCTGAGAACTGATCCAATTGTTTGGCATTTGGGAACTTGTGTGTACAGTTACCTAACTTTTGACCAACATGTGTCCAGAGTCATAAGAAAGCCATTCTATATTGCACAGCTTATAAACAAATTGATTGTGACTAGATCTATAGATGTTGTTGTCCCCCTTTACAAAG
The DNA here is from genome assembly GCF_019279795.1 of Protopterus annectens. Lineage (NCBI taxonomy): Eukaryota > Metazoa > Chordata > Ceratodontiformes > Protopteridae > Protopterus > Protopterus annectens. The sequence goes on along the minus strand of NC_056741.1, from coordinate 1,056,546,020 downwards.
CTCTCATTATGTGAATCATTTTGTATAATGCCCACTTTGGCATGTATCTGTCCAGCCCCATGCAACAATTGGAATACATTCAGAGATACCCTACTAAAAGGATACAAGTCCTAAACAATAGGTCTTGCATGGACCACCTCAAAGATTTATTCCTATACTCAATATCCTACAGAGTGCTTAGAGGTGACATGTCTGGCATACAAAGCATCCACCGACATAACACAGATGAACCTACTGAACATCAGTGAGTCAAATGGCATCAGAAATACTCAGTCCAGGTATCTAAACTGAATGTTGTGGAGAGATGGATATATATCACAGAGGCTACCACTGTTCTGGAACAGACAATCCATAAGAATAAAGCAAAGCTCATCCATCCATATTCAAATGCAACATGGATCTAAGGATGGGTATTAGAAAATGTACTCTGGGATTTCCCCTCATGCCATTAATGGATAGAAGCAGTTCCAAAATGCTGCATCCCTTATATGGCCCCCTCAAATTATCTATGGTATTATCACAGTTGTTCTCACTAGGGCTAATATACAATTATCAGCCATGGGGATAGCTAAGACGAATCAGAAAATGTTAATTGAAGCACCAAAAGGGAATTGGCTAAGCTTAAATGTCCTCCAAGTGAACCTATGTTGTGGTAGCAAATAGATATAAAAAAATTATCCTTTTTAGTTCACTAAGTGCTCCTGTCACCCTCCACCCCCACCCCAGTCTTTAACAGCTTCCAGCACCTATGGCAGAGATCCAGACAGCTCAGCACACAGTTCACATGGGATCCTTGATGTTGGTGCTGATGTGGAACAGAACTGCAGAACTTCCAGGTATGTTAATTAAATAAATAATTGATATTATTGGCACGGTATGTATATATATATATATATATATATATATATATATATATATATATAGAGAGAGAGAGAGAGAGAGAGAGAAAGAGAGAGAGAGAGAGAGAGAGAGAGAGAGAGAGATAATATATAAAATATAATATATATATATATATATATATATATATATATATATATATATATATATATATATGTATATATATTATATAATGTATATATATATATATATATATATATATATATATATATATATATATATATATATATATATATATATATATATATATATATATATATATATATATATATATGGGTCTAATTTAAATTATCGAATACTTACTTTATCGACTCCCATTTCTTTGAACCTTAGTTCATCGACTCAAATTATACAAGGTGCTATGAAAAGGAAACTCCAGGAAAGGAAACACTTGGCTACCATGGTGAACTTTGTCCTTACTCCACTGTAGTGCAATCTCGGAGTTGGTATATTTAGTTGGGGGTGTATGGGGGCAGAGCCCCCCAATTGGAGATTTTTTTTTTCTGTTTGTTGTTTTGTCCTGGTGGCAGAGTGGTTCCTTTCCTGGGGTTTCTTTTTTGTAGTTCCGGGAGTTCGATATAATAAGTGTCGATGAACTGATGTTCTAAAAAATGGGATTCCATAAAGTCCCATTCAGAAACCCAGAAATACATAACTATATATATATATATATATATATATATATATATATATATATATATATATGGGAGCGCTTTATAATCTCGAAATACTGAAATGTCAAATTTCAGTATTTTGAGACTATAAAGCAGAATGTTTACAATAGCGAAAGTTCATAATTATGACCTTACGCTACGTAATGTCCGGGATTGTGTGTTGATGGTGCACGGTGCCGTGTGTGGATCTAGGTGTTATGTCAGGTAAGTGAGTTTTTTGTAAGGGTTTTGAGTGGGAGTTGGAGTGTATGTGAGTGTGCTGATATGTTTGATGTGTGTGTGAGGGACTGGAGAATGTGCGTGTGTGAGTTTTGCTTTTGTTTCCTGTTTGTGCGATCTCGGAGTTAGTATATACAAGTAGGGGGGTGTGGGGGTTGCAGGGGGCTTCCCCCCCTGCTTATGTGCGTATGAGTTGTGTATGTGTGTAGTTTTGTTTGTTTATGTTGCGATGTGGGTGTTGTATATGTATGGTGTAGTGTGTGCGGTTTGTTCGGTGTTTTGAATTTCGCGGTTTTGTTGTATCGATGTTTTATGAATTCGGTTTCATGGTCTCGAGATACTGAAATTCGATATTTCAGTATTTCGAGATTATGAAGTGAATCCATATAGATGTGTGTGTGTGTGTGTGTGTGTGTGTGTGTGTGTGTGTGTGTGTGTGTGTGGTCCTGCCACTAGCTGTTGTTGAAGATGTCTTCTGACAATGATATTGTGCAACAATGAGCAGACTGTAAGCATTTCGGCTAAAGTGGCTGAGTCATACTGCAGAGCACCTCATAATGAGCAAGTCAAATACACTTTCTGTGATATTCCTAGTTTTTACATGGGCATCATATTCTTGCTCAGTGGGGTTGTGTGTGTTTCTCATAAGTGCCATGATCCATTATTGCAGGTTATAACCTTTATCCTCCAATAGATGCCTCTGTGGAAAGTGACCCCTAGCAAACCTTGTGTACAGCTCACAGGTGTGCCATATGTGTGTCAGGAAAACTGCCCGGGTTACCTGCACAGACATTGTAGATGATCCCTTTAGCATTACGGACAACCTGCAAGTTTATAGAGTGGTATCTTTTTCTGCTGATGTACCATTTTTCTTGTTCACTGGGTGGGGATTTTATTTCTATGAATGTGCAATCTATGGTCTCCAACAGTTCAGGGAAGTGTGCTATTGAATAATATTCCTGCACAGTTCATGCTTTCTCCTGTTGGGTTTATAGGAACCAGATATCCTCCCTAGCATGTTGCAGTACTTCATGTGGAAACTGTTGCAATATTTTGAAATATGAGGCCTATAAAACCCCTAACATACCACCTGTGGGTCTCTCAAATGTACCTTTAGCTAATATAGTTATTGCTACACATAACTTTGTTTCCACTGGGATGGGTGTCCATGATTACCCTGGGCCCTCATGTGAGGCCAGCAGAGGTTGCATATTTCCTATAGTGTTACCCTGTCTGCCCAGTAGTGCTCTACAATTTCTGTGTCATAAAGTCCATGATAAGCCAAATAGGGTTTAAACACCCTTCTTCTTCTTTGATGAGATTTGGCAGCAGTATCTTGGTTTATCATAAAGTCCATGATAAGCCAAATGGGGTTTAAACACCCTTCTTCTTCTTTGATGAGATTTGGCAGCAGTACCTTGGTTTAAAGCCTATTGAACACACAGGTTAATGATTTCAGCAGCAACTGCTAACATCCTTTTTTTCTAAGTATAACTGTGGTTGTAATCCAAAGAGTTTTGGATTTCAGGCAAATGCTACACTGAGTGTACACGGTTGCTTTATAGCTTTCTTAATAACTCTGCCAAGTTGGATTGGTTAATCAGTATGTAATTTAGCTATTTATGCTATCATTAGCATATTCTGCCATTTACCTTTGTTTTGCAGCTCTTACCAAGCAGCTCTGTTGCATGGCATGCTGCATGTCATTCATAATAGCTGCACTTAGGGTAGCTGTTAATAATACAGCCCCTCATCTTTCTTATCTTTTAAGAAAAATATTTGCCTGAATGACAACTTTTTAATTGTCTCTGTTTTTTTCCCTTGCAGCCTTCTTTCGATCTCCCTTGTTTTGTTTCAATTTTTCTTAATTTCTGCTCAATATTATTCCCTTATTTCTTGGTATTCCTTTTTATTTTTATTTCTCATTACGTTTTCTACCATTAAAAATGTTATTTCTTTTCTTTAAACGCTACCCACCATACAGTCCAATTTTCATAACATTTCCTCATATTAATTTGTTTTCATAGTTAACTAAAATTTGAACTTAAGGTAGCTAAGATTATTTGCAGATTGTGCTAAAAATGTTCTTGTTAATATCATTTGGAAATTTCTTGAATTCATTATTTTCTCAAATGTTTCTATTCATTTTATAACACAATCTTCTTCTTCTTTCGGCTTTTTCCCAGTTAGGGGACGCCACAGCGGATCACCTATCCGCTCATGATTGTCAGTGGAGTTTTACATTGTCGAGTTGCCAGCCCGGCACCCAACCATTCACAGAAGGCACACACTCACACCTAGGGCCAATTTAGAGTGTCCAATCTACCTATAGCATGTCTTTGGGATGTGGAAGGAAACCGGAGAACCTGGAGGAAACCCACGCGACTACAGGGAGGACATGCAGACTCCACACAGAAGGCACCCCAGCTGAGAATCGAACCGGAGAACCTCTTGCTGTGAGGCGGCAACGCTAACCATTGCATCACCATGGCTGCCCTTCATTTTATAACACAATAACTTAACATTATAGTAATAAGAAAAAAAAAAACTATATACAATGTCCAAAACCAGGAGAAACAACATAAAAATCGATGGCATCCTGGAGCAGATGGAGGGGGCAATATGATTAATTTCCTGACTTCTTGGATTCCTAAAATCCTAACCCTACCTAAAACACTATCCTTCAGGATAGAAAGGGCATATAGGTCTTTAATTACAACTTCTGTATCCAATAAAAACAGCCGTCCAAGATCTATTGTTGGAAAATTTATTTCCACTCAAGACAAAGACCTTGTTTTAAGAACTGCCTTGTCCCTTGCTCCATTAAGAATTCTATTTTTTCTATTGTTATTTCTATATCACCTCGTAATACTCCTATTCCACCATGCAGGAAATGAATCTTCAGCAGCTTTAAAACATAAATGCTCATTTACACAATTACCCAGAAATTTTTCCTATATGGGATACCCATTTTGATGTTCTTTTAATATGATAAATTATCCAAATCAATGTTATGAATCTTGATAAAACAGTGTACAATAGTCAGTCTGACCCATAACTTGTGCTTTAATATAAGAGATTTTTTTTCTATTTAGATCTAAACAAAAGGATAGTGAGTTGTGATCAGATTTACCTGAAGAGCACAAAAGCTCTAAACACTTAATTTTTGGGGATATTAGTTGCTACTCTATTACGTATATTATCCTCATTTGAATTACAAGAAACCATTTGAGTTAACTCATGGTAGGATAAAATATTTATAAATTCTTTCTCAAAATTTCAATTAGTAAATAAAAAATGTATCCCACATTGTACCAGGGTAATTAAAATCACACAATAATATAATACTTTTCCTATTATCAAGATATTGATTTAACGTTAACTGATATTCTCAGTGATCCCACTGTAAATACTTAGGGTATGATAAATTAAAAGTAAATGTCTAATATTTTTAAGATCCTTATCTGAAACTTGAAGAACAATTATTTTTGAATGCAATACTGTTTTACAAGACAAGATGGGGTGGTTTTGTATGCCCATGAAGTACCTCCACCTCCATTAAAGTTTGTCCTTAGACATTCATATTTAGCAAAATACTTTAACTGATAAGCTATAGAATTCGAAGATTCAATTATGGCAACTACCTGATAATTACCTTCAGCTATTAGACCAGTGCATTCATTAAATTAATTGCCCATGCTTCTAACATTACAATCATAACATTTTATAATACTGTTAGACATTCTGTCTCTGATACCAATTTTTACATTTTGTTGTTTAAAAAATAATCTTTTCCAAGATTTTACTGGCCACATAGGAAGCACCATGCTGCTCACTTAGTCTGTTGCTGTGTATTTCTTTCTGTTACTTTAGCCAAATTTTCCCTAGTGAATACCCTGAAAACAGGCAGCTGGCATTTTGGGACTAACCAAATCAATAAAGCATAGATAGGTAGATAGATTAGATTAAATAGATAATATCAGGATGGCGTTGATGTAGACCTGTAGTACTAGTGAAAGATATGCATTGTTGCAACATATTTTTAAGAAACAAGAGATAGCTCAAATATTTAGTTTTAATAGAATTTTCAGATGTAGGATTTAATGGGAAAAGAGGTGGAGAAAAAATTAGAGGTCAAAACTATAATGCCAGGTTAATAAAAGTGAAATGCATTTGGTCAGATAAACAGTCCAGTTTTATACACAGTGGTGTTTGTGTGAGCAGTACAACCAGAAACTGTTCTTTAATGGAAATTGCCAAAATAGAGAGAAGTACCAATAAGTATATTAAAGCATTCAGACCAGTAACATGTGATACCAAGTAAAAGAGAGATAAGGCATGTACATTAATCAACCAATTGTCTACACTTTGCAAGAAAGGAATTCATTTATTGATGGGTGGCTAATCTTAATGATTTCCAAGTCAATCTGAAAGGGCTCTTAAAGAGAGTTATGAAAGTTTAATAAGTGGAATGGGATATTTCCATCTATACATTTTTTTTAAGTCTCTATTAAAATAAAACTTTAGCAATTGCTTTACTCATCATTGTTCAGTAAATAAGTGCTACCGTATAGAAATAAATGCCAGCAAATTGAGACCTGACCTTCAGATATGTTACTAGATGGTAACATTATTGCCTAGGCAACTCCATTAAGTAGTGATACATAGTTTATAGGTAAGTACCAGATGGATAGGAGTAAAAGGTGAATTTAGATAGGATGCAAACCAAATAATTCCCAAACAGAAGATTTTTTGTTTTTATATTCTGAAAGACAAATCAGTTTTATTATAATATTTTAATTTTAAATTAGTCTTGTTTTAATTTCTGTTAGTTCCATAGTGATTGTCGGTGGTTGGATATTTCTTATTTTGTTTAATCTCTCTGCAACTAAAACTATTAAGTATTAGTTAATAACTTGATATGGCCTACCACTGTAAATAATATTAAGTGGATAGAAGCTTTCTAATGAAGTGTGGTGGATAAGAAAAATTACTGGGCTTGTAGAAGCATAACAAAATGAGGCATCATTTTGCTTTTAAAGAATGAATCTTGGATTTCTATTAGGGTTGTGATTTGCTCCAAGAGAATTAGTTCCAGTACTCCATACAGTTTGTATCCACCATCTAATGCAGAATGCATGAATATGTATCTGCTACAGAAACCTCCCATTTTCCTAGAGATTTCTTTTTAAAAATGATCTTAAGCTATCTTAAGAATGTCAAAAGCCCTCCTACAGTGTGTCAGTTTATTCAAAGCATGTTTACTAAACAGTAGCCACTTATGTATGTTGAACTATCCATCTATCCATCCACTCGTTTGCCACTAACTCTCTTTATTACAACATATAATTCTTTCTAAATCCATGACAAACATTGCAGATATCTGGAATATGTGAGTATAAATCATTATGTAGCACAGTTCATGGTCATGTTGCACTGTTATTTTATTTCCTTCATGTATAATCAGAGCTAGTGTTATTTAATCTATCCCTGTTACCAAATGATAGATAAAGTGGAACTGCATACAGAGATTAAACAGATGTAGCATGAAAAAGTGAAACACTGTAAATTATTTTTCTGATTGCTACTGTACAGTGAATTATCAGAATTTGTCATTTTGACTGACAGTGGAAAACTAAAGTCTATGACAATTGTCTGTGGATATCATCACAATACATGCTTATGTAACAATGTTTGTTACAACTTTTCTTACTTTGCCTACAATGAAAGTGGGCCTCAACCCAGTGAACATCCTGGTAACTAAATCACAAATAAATAAATATATTAAAAAATAAGCCGCCTTTTGTTAATTTTAAATAGAATAACTTTAGGCACAGGATGATCCTACCCTATTCATCTTTACTGCAGTTATCTTAATTAATGTTTCTTTGCTTTCCTTATTACAATTGTATAACAATTTAGATATTGTATAGCTTATAGGTACATAGGTATATACATAGCTAGTAACCACCAGGGCCTTTATAAGTCTAGCCATGCAATCCAACCCAAATCTGTCTTTATGCAACATTGGCTATTTGGAGGGGTATGTTAGTTATGAAGTTGCTAAAGGTTCTGTGTGTGGGTGAGGATTATTAGTTAGGGAATATTTATTTTATTATCTATAATTTCTCCCTCCAATGTTACAAACCTGCTTAAAATAGAAGGAATCAAATCCTGACTATAATCAGGAAACCTCAGAAAATGTTATCAATACATGGAAGTCATGTCTCTGTGGTGGTATGACTGCTGCTTAAGTCTGATGTGTTAATAAGGAAAGGTCACCCGTGCTAAACTATCCTGGCAATTTATTGTTTAGGCTTGTACAGAAACTAAAACTCCAAACCATAATGCCAAGAATGGTACAACAGATTCAGTATTTGAAAACAAGAGTTCATGTATAGGGCAAGAGCAAAGTGCTTGAATGTACTTATCAAGAGTTGAAAAACAGCAATATGTTGAACTCAAAATACATTATTGGCTGCAGTACATCTTCCTGTAAATACCAGAGTCTGATCTTAGAAACCAGTCCCACAGCAGAAAACATCCATTAACAAAACAGAGTATCCAAAGATCACTTTTCCATGCTGCTGTCAACTAGACCATGAATACCTGACTTCACAAATTTCAAAGAGAAGGACATAATACATCAGTTCTACAGGTGATCATAGCTAGACATCTATAGGTGGTCCACACTGCTACATTTTACTCAAACGTACACTTATTGCATTCCACCTCTACTTGAATCTCACCATAAGAAAGCTTGCACAGAAATTAAATATCAGCTATCCTTAAGTACTTCTGTTATATGAATACTAAAAGATATTTTCAAAAAGGAAAGCAAGTACAACTACCAAATAACAGCTGAATGCACTTTAAGAACCCATTTCCATGGTCAGGTGACCTAGTATACACAAAGTGGAACACACACACACACACACACACACACACACACACACACACACACACACACACACACACACACACACACTTTAGAAACATGGAGAAGTAATATTACAGTCTGAAAACTCAGCACTTGAGGTACTGCGTTACTTTAATAACACTGCTCATCCACTCAATTTATTTCTAAAATTGAAACACATTGATGAACACAGCAATTATGGAAACAATTAATGCACAATATGAAGTTATTTTCGATAATGGAAGCAGTAAGATAAGGTGGCAAGGTATAGATAATCATTGTGACCTCTCAAAATGTTCCTCCTTGCCATTATTACATGCATTTGAGTGAGGTACATCTTTTTCTGTTGTTCAGTGTTATCTTAATTTCTTCATTTTGCTTCACACACATACCGGTATCTTAAACTATGGTGTAAAAGTTGCATAGCTGATGTACTACACATTAGTAATGCATGTATTATTAAGCTGCTGCAAGGTGGCTTCACTGGAAAAAAAAAACAATCTCTTTTGTAAGTTAGATTTTAGAGCTAATACAACAGTTACAGTAATTGCTTTGCTTGATTCTGACTGGTTATAATGTGTAACAAGCAAAAACATCTCAAGTAACATGCAAAACATATAAAATCAAATACAGTGATAAAAAGAGCAAGAACATCTGGTAACATCAAATAAACGTGAAGACTATACTGTGACTAGGGGCTTACCTGGAGACTTCCTATACTCTGTAACAAGCTACCTATCTATGTCAAGCAAAGTTCCACATTAGCACTCTTCAAGAAAAATTTTGATGAGTGGATGGGAAATAGGAAATACACCCCGGGGATCACATCTGTGGCTCTGCTTGACAGGGGCACAGGAAATTAACTTTCTTGGGTGGCATAAACCAGGGAACCTTGTTGGCTAGGCTTACATAGGCCCTTGGGCTGGTAGCTTAGTACCTACCTATGAACCTATATGCAGAGGTATGGATGTAGTCAAGAAACAGAAACACAACACATACTGGAAATAGTTATGCAAAACAACTCATATTAAGTCTGACAAAAAAGGAAAGATACAAGGTGAAAATGTGTAAAGTTAGATAGGGCAGCCAGGAATTTAATAGTCTTAAATATCCATGCCAAATTCATGATACGGACAGTGAGCAAAATTAATGCATATATAAGATACCCCCCCCCCATTTTATTTCCCAGCCACTGCACTTATTTTTTCCTTTTTCCTTTGATTGAGAAAAAAGCTTTGCACCTCAGCCCTGTCTTTGTTTTGGATTGCTTAATCTATATACAGTTACCACTTTTGACAAGGTCACAGAACAACCCAGTTCACTGACCCTTCTTAGAGACTCTTCTAACATCCTATCCTGAAATCTTTTGTCACTAAATGCAGCACATATGAGGTTTATCTCTGCCTGTAGTCACCAGTCTGTTAAACCCCTCTAGTTTTCTATTCTGTACCAATTATGGAACTATCTCCCCTTATACTGAGCTCTGTATTCTGCTCCATAGCTTTAAGTACCCATCTATTTTTCTCAGCGTTCAGAATATCACACTCCACCACTCACTCAGTTCTTTATGTGACATACTCCTTTTATAACTTGTAGTCATTGAAAATAGGAACAAAAGTAATTGAAAACGAGGTACATCCAGTCAAAAATCTAGACATCTAATTAGCATAAAACTCGTATAGTAAATAATACATAACTCTTCCCACTTCCAGAAGGAATGTGGCATACCACTCAGAAACATGTTTTAAAAATAGAGAGTATAAAAAATGATGGACAATATAAGCACATTATCAAAGAGTGAGTGTAAAATCTGTAGACTTTAATGAACTGTATTGCAAAATTCTGTCATGTTGCCATAGCATTGTCGCCTCACAGTAAGATGTCCCATTCGATTCTCAGCTAGAGCGTCTTCTGTGTGGAGAAATGGATGAATGGGCGTACATTCGTTGAAGGTTGTGTGTCAGGGCCGGCAACTCAGCATGTAAAAATCGACTGCCAATCATTAGCAGACCGGAGTTCCACTGTGGTGACCCTTAACCGGGAAAAGCCGAAAGACACAACAACATTGCAAAATTCTGTCACACAAGATCATTTAATTTCGGTTCTGTAAATGTGAGATGTGGTAGAAAAAGTCGGTAACAAATTGTCAAGTGGTTTTAAATTAAATTAAAGAAAAATTTGAAGCGGTTGCAGCATGAAGCGCTATTTCTTTTGTTTTTGTTGTTCCTTTATTCGCTTTGATTTTTTTATTTTTACTTTTACCAAGAGCCTTCCTTCCTCAACATTGTGGCAGTCCTGTGCATGGTTTGGTCCGTATATATTGCTTTTTGCTGATTCTACATTGCCAGCGTTTTTGGCTGAGAGCATAGGAGTACTATACTAACTTGTCCTGAGTGGCTGGTTCACCGCTTTTGTTGTTCGTTGTAAATGTGAGATGTAAGAGGTATGTCCTCTTTCTTTAAATTATTGGTGCCACTTGTATCTTGGTCATGTAGTGATGTGTTTTTTTGTGTACTAGACAGCTTTAAAAATCACATATGATGAAGGAGATTAAGAAATTTGAAAAAATAAAAAATAAATAAATATGGGCTGCTTAAACTGCTTCCTTTAGAAATTCAGTAAAGTAATATGCGTAGTGAGGAAGCTATATGGCAATACGGCACCCAAACGGCGCCAAATTCAAATTAAACTGAGAAGTGCTGAAGCGTTAACAGAGATTCGCTAGTCCTTACCATGTGAGTGTATAAGCAGTCCAAATAACCAAAAGTAGTCTCTAATAGTAACAAATGTGTAGAGCTTACACAAAATCAAGGTGGATTTACCAAACCCACTGTGTATAAACGAACCAGGGCAGTCTTCACTTCACACAAAGTCAAAGTGGATATGCCAAACCCACTGTATATAAACGATCCAGGGCAGTCTTCACTTCACCTATAATACACCACAGCGAAGGCCAGTCAAAGGATGTGCGTAAAACTGATTTATTCACAAAGCAATTAAAACGGCAAGCACTTTCACCCGTAGGCTTCTTCAGACCATAAACAATAGCATATAGTTTAGAGCCTTATATACTTCCACATTTAGTGACATCACTTCCTATCAATAAATATCTGATTTAAATTAATCCAAAAACAACAATGGTTTTGCATTTAAAAATACATTACTGATCAAGTTGTATAAACTTATACTACACCAATTTAGAAATACAACAGTCAATGAAAATTAAAAATAATTGCAATATTAATTAAAATAATTGCTTATGAATCAAGGGTGAAAAATCAGTGACAGCCTAAAAACGCCTATACTTCTGTCATATTGGCATATTATAATAATAACATATAATAATGTCCTGTTTTAAATGTTAATATATTAAATGTCATAACTTAACTAATTGCTAATCTATAATATTATAATGAATAATATAATTAAAATGCATATACATTTTGCTTATGATGTGTTCTACAGTCTGGTAATAAAAATAAAAATACATATATGTATACATAACTTGCCTAACTATTGTAATTATAGCTCTACCTGATGAAAATATATTATCTTTTCATCTTTAATGCCCTAGCCTTTAATATGGGTCTTATTGGAATCCGATCATTAAGTCCTGGCTCCCTGTCTGCCCTTAACCTAATAATCCATTTCATCTCCTGTTGTTCAGTGTTGTTACAAATAGGACCTCTCCTGATTGTGGGATGGTTAACATGCATAACCATAAATTTAAAAGTATGTTCAACTGAATTTTTCATTACATGTTTAGAGAGAGCATTCTTGTCAGACTTGATCCTTATGTTATAGAATATAGATTAAGAAATGTGTGTGAAGGAGTAAATCATGCTGGAAAGTAGGGACATACCACCAAAATAGGTACATCGTGTACAGGAGTGAATTAGGCCTGAAAACAAGAATGATCCTCCAAAATAGAGACAGTTGAGAGGTCTGTTCCTATATAGGAATTATTTTCAGTATAAAAACAATTCCCTCTATATAAATGTTGTCTTCCTTCACAACATCCTCATACAGTTACTAACCAAAAAATCACATTCTCTGCAGTTCTTCACAAGATTCCATTATTTGCCTTACATCATCACATCCTCCAATGATATCTGCTACTTTTCTGTTATTGACTTACCCTTTAGATCCCACGTCTTCCTTTTCTATCCTCTTCCCACATTTATCCACTCAATACATCCTCTTCAGCTTTCTCTCCTTCAGGCAAATGTTATTCCTGGAGATCAGATATAAATAAGGAATATGATTGTTCCAAACCTACACATAGGAATGGCAAAGTAAGCAGCTTTTGAATGATCATTTCCTCTAAGTAACTTCCCTTTGGTATATATACACACACACACACACACACACACACACACACACACACACACACACACACACACACACACACACTCAAAGAAACTTTGTTTTCTGCACACCTAACAATTTATCTTGCATCAAAGTCACTACAACAAGAATTGCTTCCTTTGCCTTTCAGACATTTAGACAATAGATGATGTATTTACTATTCAGAGTATTGAAGATCCATATATTCTCCAGTACTAGTACTTATCTTAGTATCTTAGACCCACAACAATACTTTAACTTGCATCTTGCATTCTCACTCATCCTTCCAGACTTCTTCACAACCCTTTTCCCATTTCTCCTTAGTACATCTATCCTACTTGAATTTCCCTTATTCCCAAAAAATCCACTATCCTATCTAGCCTCAACCTTCTCCTTACATCAGCACAGAACCTCCCATGCCCCATATCATAACAAATGCTTTCCACTCATACTGATTAACCAACATCCCCATCATACTCTAACATGTACCTTATTCTGTAGAACATTCTCTGTACTATCCTTTATCACCTGGTCCCTTTATCTCCATCATATCCCAGCACACACCTCCTTCAATAGAACAACCCTATACTATCCTGTGTCTTCCACCTCCCATCATGTCCTTCACCTAAAACTTTCCATTCATAGATATATCTCATTCTCAATGTACCAACTATCCAACACATTTTCCATTTCTTGTTTCCCTTAGCTTTACAGCACAGATACCCAATACTTACTTATTCCACTTTCCATCATTACTGTAGTCACCCATCTTTTCCCATTCACCATCTGCAATTGTGTAGCATCATAGCAATCACAGGCATCCCATTAAGACAATATCAAAAGTCACCTTTAGATAATACTGTCAGTCGATTAAGTATATTTAACATCCTGGCAACAGTTACTCAATGGTAACCCCAAAAGGTAAATTGGCCAGCCCTTTTCAAGTCATAAGTAAAATAGATAGTTACTTGGTCAGATAACCCAGACACTGAAAATGCCCTACAAAGAAAACAAATGCAATAAATTATGTACTATACTGTGTAACTCAAAATTATCACTGCTTATAGTTTCCTTTTCTGTATTCAGTGGGTACTTCTGTCAGCCATGTGAGAAAAAAAATAACAAATTTGAGTCCATGTCATCTTTATTAAACTGTGGAAGGAGATAGGCAAGGGACAAATGTTTCCTTGACTAGTAACATATCACATATAATGACTATTTACTCTGCTTTAAATATTTTTTCCTTTTTATTAAATCACATAATAAAATATCTCCAACCCACCAATTGTGTTTCAGTCAACAGGCTGTTATTTTTTAGCTACTGTATGTATCATTGATACAACAAAGTACTAAACAGTACAAAAGCAGAATAATTTTCACCAACTGCCTGTGCTTGACCTTCAGCTACATAAGCCCACTGTTACTTCTTAATGACTTTAAGTTGATTCTTTCTAGAAATAAATTAGTGGGAACAGATACCAAGCATGCTGTTTAGTCTCCAGTACTAATTTTTCTATGTTATCCCTACCTGCAAACTGTCCATCTCCCCTCATCTTTTGAATATTTTTAGTACAGCAGATTGCAAACATTAAAACTATGTATCTGATATTGTTAATCCTTGTTCATTCCTTACGCATGGGTATCAGTTCTGAGCTTGGAACCGAGCCGGCCATTTTCCAAGCTTGCGTCAGCTTCAAACTCTCGAGCTAAACTCTTACACACAATCCCCCTCTCCCTGTTACCTCAGATTTCGTTTGCCGCGTTGCCATCCGGTTGTATCAAGCTACTTCTCTTGAGCTAAGTACAGTCAATAGTTGTTTAATTGCTTTACAAATTACTTTTCTGTTAGAAAAGTTGATATTTTATTGTCTCTTGCCCTATCGCACCTAGCGTTCATATTTTCCTCAGGTTTTTTTCTGTCCTTTACCTACCCTTTTCTTACCACGAGGTAATTTCTCTTTACCATCATTGGTAATCCCTTTCCCTTTCTCTTTCATACCTTTGGGTACTCTCTTGTACCATTGTTGGTACTTTTCTATTAGTTAATATGGCAGATAAAAAAGGTAGTCCGGGTTTTAAGCGGTGTTCTGATTGTGGACACAAACTGCCTACTTCTGATGCACACTCTTTATGTGTTTATTGTTTGGGAGCTTCCCATTTATCTGTTGAACCACCTTGTACTATTTGTGAGAACTTTTCTAATAGAACTTTGTTAGAAAGGAAAAATAAGCTGATACTGAAGGGACTTCTAAAATCTCCCTTTTCAGAGGCTATTTCTGGGTCAGAGGTCTCAACCCCTCCTAAAGCCTATAAGAAAATGGATGGTTCTACTAAAGCTAAATCCTTGCCTTTGTCCCCGGCTGGGGACTCTCACCACCCAAAATCTAAAAAGACTAAAATTTTGGCTCCGGAGCTCTCTCAGTCAGCCTCAGTGCTTTCGGTGCCCAGACCTTCGGCACCGAGGCCTTTGGCTCCATTAGTGATTTCGGCTCTGTTCTCTCTTGCAGCCGTCTACATATCGGCACTGATGGGCTCTTCGGTTCAGACCATTACTACTGTATCGGCACCGACCTTTCTGTCGGCGCAAACCTTGACCGCGTCGGCTACGAGATCTTCCTCGGAACCGAGGCCTTTATTGTTGCCTCCAGTTTTGTTGGTTCCAGCTTCGGCACCGACAACCACTTCGGCAGCGATCCCTGTGTCGGTGCAGACAATGACTTCGGCACCGATGACTTCTTCGTTGCAGACTACAGTAGTTCAGTCTTTCTCAGCACCGTTGTCCTCAGTGCAGTCAGATAAGATGGGCACTGAGTCTGCCTCTTTTGTGGACAGGCCTGTTTCTCCCTCAGTCTCTGTGAGGTCCACTAGACGTCTTTCCAAACATGATGTGTTGCGTCTTGTGGACCAGGCATTCTTGGCCAGAGGTATTCCACCCCCCAGGAACTATCCTTCCTTGGGAGGTGATCACCCATCTCCAAAGACACCTTCTTATTCTCCTCCTTCATTGCTTTTGAAGTCCATGGAGATAGTACAGTCTTCCCCTTCTGCGGTTCCCTTTATGGATCTCACTAAGGAACCGCAGTTGCCTTTGTGGCAGGAAAGTTTTGCTACGACCCAGGATGTCAGCTGTGACATGCATGGTTTGCTGCTCTACAGCCATCCAGGGACTCCGAGTCGGCAGGCTGAGCCACTTAGGGGAGGAGTGCCCCCTGTCCCAGACATACACTCCTCTCCGGGTGGACCAGCCTTCCAACTGATGGAGAAGGCTTTCACTGCTGCTGACTTTACCAGACTGTCTATACCTCTGCCCTCCTCTGGTACACTGGTTTCACAAGTCGCACCTAACGGACACCGGGTGCAAGGGCCTCAGGACATATTCCCTCAGGAATCCCCTTTTCCATTGTCTTCCCCAGCTTCTCCCACTGAGGAGGTCCACTGGAAGAGTTTGTGTAAGAGGAAGCAAATGGACTCCACAGAGGAGTCCCTCACCGAAAACACAGATTTTGATGAGGGGGAAGGATCCCCTCGGTCACCTTCTGAGGTATCCTTTGGCGATATCCTTGAAATCCTGAAACAGAGAGGTGACTCGCAGTCCTCTAATCTGACCCCTGAGGAATCTGTGTTCCTGCAGGCCTTTCATGCCCAGCCCCCTACCTCCTGAGTTACTCCACCTGCAGATGAACTTGTCAAGTTCATCGTGCAGCATGCTTGGAAGGCCCCTGATACTGTTGAAGCTATTCCCTGGAGGCCAGATAAGATCTTGTCCCCTCCTGCTTCAGATCCCCATTGGTCCAAAGGTCTTCCTGTAGATGCTTTGGTGGTGGCAGCAGCAACAAAAAAGGATCTGGCAAAAGAAGAAAGTCAGAATGTCCATCTACCTAACAGAGAGTCCCAGGTCCTGGACAGAATAGGGAAGCGCACCTTTGCTTCAGTGACCTTTGCTCTCAGGTCCCTGAATTATATGGCACATTTTACCAGGCTTCAAAGGGATCTGGTTTCTGAGCTCTCTGAAACCTTGGCTGGTGCAGTGTTTGATGAGGTCTGTGACAATTGGCCTCTCAGTTGGCCACCATTGAGCCTATATCTAACTCCTCTATGCAATTGATATCTCACGCATCAGAAGGAGCAGCTAGAGCGGCAGGTTCCACTGCAGTCTTGAGACGACACGCCTGGATGCACTTGTGCAACTTCGCAGAACCTTTTAAGTCTTCCTTTCTTAATGCCCCCATTGAGCCCTCCTAATTGTTTGGGCCCAAAGTTAAAAGCACACTGGCTAGATGTGAACAAGATGGTAAGACCCTTTCTGCCGTAGGTGTCCGTTATTCTTCCCCTCAACGTGCTTTCTCCCGAAACCAAAAGAGTGGGAAGATACGGTTCAAGAAATCTCAGGATCCTTTCCGTGACACACAGGCTGAGTTCTCCCCCAGAGGCAGAGGGGGAAACTCACAAGGGAAGACGCTCCTTTAGGGGAAGAGGGGAACTGCGTACCAGGGTTTCAGGGATTCTTTCCCTGATCAATCCTACCAGCGCTCCTGAAGAGTGGCCCAACTCCTTTCCTCTGGAGGTGGTTGGGGGACATTTCTCCTTGTACCCTTCTGCCTGGCTAACCATCACCACCAATGCTTGGGTACAAAGGATCATAACCAGAGGTTATCATATCCCCTTTGATCTTTGTCCCGTCCCTTCAAAAAATCTTCCTGACTTTTCACCCAGTCAAAGGGAGGAAGCAGCACTAGAGACAGAAAAGCTGCTAAGAAAAAGAGTCATCCAAATAGTCCCTCCAGACCAGATAGGATCCGGATTCTACTCAAGACTATTTTTGGTGCCAAAGAAAACCGGAGACTGGAGACCAATTTTGGATCTCAGTGCATTGAACAAGATTGTGAGAGTACAAAAATTCCTAATGGTCACTATACAGTCTATCCTCCCGCTTTTGGAAAAAGATGATTGGCTGTGGTCTATAGATCTTCAAGATGCTTACTACCACATAAAGGTGGACAGGCTATCAAGAAGATTTCTGCACTTCCATGCGGGAGCCAGTCACTACCAGTTCAGAGTACTGCCCTTCGGACTCTCTACAGCCCCCAGAGTGTTCACAAAGTGCATGGCAGTTGTCAAAGCTCACTTGCGACTTCAAGGATTCCAGATGTTTCCATACCTAGACAACTGGCTCATTTCCGCCCCCACCAGACATCTACTGGAAGAAGCCCTGGCATAATTGGGCTAGGCATAACCATAAACCAGCAAAAATCCAATCTCACGCCATCTCAGTTGACAGAATTCATAGGGGTTATCTTGAACACAAAGAACTGCAGAGCTGCCATTCCAGAGCACAGAATTTTAAGGATAAAGCAACAACTGATTCCAATCCTTTCAAGGGAGAAATCCACGGCTCACTCAGTTCTACAGCTGTTGGGTTCCATGGCAGCCTCCATCACCATTGTCCCCCTGGCCAGGTTTCACATGAGGCTTCTACAATGGCTACTGCTCACCCAGTGGTATCCTCTTCCGCATCCTCTTTCAGCCATGATTCATGTAACCCACAGGTGCAAACAGGATTTAAATTGGTGGATGACACACAATCTGTCACAATGGTATCACCCCTTCTCCCCCCAGCAACCCAAGGCCACAGTGACCATGGACGCCTCCCTGATGGGGTGGGGGGGTTATGTCAGTGACAGACAGTCCAAGGCACTTGGTCCCATCTGGAGGCCCATCTGCATATAAATGTTCTAGAGCAGGGCTGTGCTTCTGGCGTTGCAAGCATTCCATCCCCTGCTGCCATCTGGGACAACTGCGATTCAATCAGACAACATGGTGGTGGTCTGGTACATCAACAAGCAAGGTAGAACCAAATCTTGCCCCCTTTGTCGAGAGGCCATGAGGATATGGCAATGGGCAATGGCTGCCAACCGTTTTCTTCTAGCCACGCACATTCCCAGGAGTTCCAAAGTGATAGCAGACAGACTCAGCAGGTGCATTCTTCAACCTCACGAGTGGTCCCTGAATCCCTTGATAGCGGTGGAGATCTTCCACCACTGGGGCCGTCCTTGCTGCAACCTCTTTGCATCCCAACCAACTACAAATGCAGCAACTACTTCACCCTGATTCCCCCTCTGGGACAGTCACCCAGGGACGTGCTAGTCCACGACTGGCCCTCGTGTCTTCTCTATGCATTTCCACCCTTTCCTCTCATTCCTCAGTTTCTGAAGAAAGCACGGCAGTTGAAGAGCAAGGTAATCCTCATAGCACCATATTGGCCTCGACAGATTTGGTTCCCATTCCTTTGGTCTCACCTACTAGATCGACCATGGATTCTCCATCCAATCCCAGAGTTGATCTCACACCCACAGAACCTGATTCATCCCAACCTGAACAGCCTGAAGCTAACGGCTTGGCTACTCCAGTTCCCTTGATTGCCAGGCAGAATGATCTTTCTTTACCAGTACATGATATTCTCATTGCTTCTCATAAGTCTTCCACTAGAATTACTTATCTGAGCAAGTGGAAAAGATTTACCTGTTGGCTGAAAGATAAACAAATAGACCCCTTTTCAGCACCTGTGTTGATAATACTAGACTATCTGGCCGACCTGTTTCAATCGGGTCTATCGACTTCTACCATTAGAGTTCATTTGGCTGCAATTTCTAATTTTCATGAGGGTGTCCAAGATTCCTCTCGTATGTCCCATAAATTGTGCAAGACCTTCATAAAAGGTGTGAATCATCTGAAGCCACCTTTTAGAGAACCTATTCAACCAAGGGATTTATCATTAGTTCTATAAGCTCTGACAATGGCACCTTTCGAACCAGCCTCTTCTTGCGACCTCAAGTATCTGTCATGGAAAACTCTGTTTTTGGTCGCTATTACGTCTGCCAGACATATTTCTGAACTTCAAGCTTTATGTATCAAGTCTCCATACTTGATTTTTCATAGAGATAGAGTGTATCTGAGAACTAATCCATCATTTCTGCCTAAAGTGATCTCTGAAATGTCCATTTATCAAGCCATTGAATTGCCAGTATTCTTTCCCAACCATTCAGAGGAGAGTATTGCGTACATAACCTAGATATATACAGGCAAATCCATTTTTACTTAAACAGGACTAAACTCTTTCATAAATCTGACCAGTTATTTTTGGCTTTTTATGGATCTAGATTAGGATCTGCTGTTGCTAAGGTCACATTAGCTAGATGGTTGAAGGACTGTGTGACCTTTATTTACACACAACGTAATATCTCATTGTCTATTACCATGAAAGCTCATTCAACAAGGTTGGTGGCAACCTCTGCTGCCTTTCATGCCAAAGCTTTTTTACATGACATCTGTGCAGCTGCAACTTGGGCCACGCCTCATACCTTCATCAATCATTACAAATTGGATTTGGCCTCCAGGGGAAGAGCATCTTTCGGTTCTATGGTGCTCAGGAATGTTCTTCCATGAGAGCCTCCCAGGGAATAGAGGTAGCTGGGGACTCTGCCCCATGCATAAGGAATAAAGAAGTTATGTCTTACCATAATGTTCCATCTGTATTGTTGATCTTCGTTCAGTCATTATGACCCTCCCTCCTTCCCCCTCCTGTGGTTTCTAGTGGATCTCACCATCCAGTTCTCTTGGGTTATTTGACCAGAGGTAGCCTCTACCTTCTTTAACTTTCAAACTCAATCTAAGGTAACAGGGAGAGGGGGATTGTGGGTAAGAGTTTAGCTCGAGAGTTTGAAGCTGACGTGAGCTTGGAAAATGGCCGGCTCGGTTCCGAGCTCGGAACCAATACCCATGCGTAATGACTGAACAAGGATCAACAATACAGATGGAATGTTATAGTAAGACATAACTTCTTTTTTTAGGGTTTGCCTATGCCTGCTCCATGCTTCAAAAATCCCTTCCAGCTGAAGACAGCCACTTCCCAAAGGCTGCCATTTCTTTTTTCCTTTTAATGTACATGCATTAGAGTGGGCAAAGCATGTTGCCAGAACTGCAGGAGTTTAACTACTAGCTCTGAATTTGTGAGGAGAAAAATACTGTAGTGAGTTAACAGAATATTCATGAAGTAAACAAAAAGCTATATAAAGCACTGGGAAGTGGGCAGTAATTGCTTTGGGGATAAAAATAGTGTTAAAGTATATCTGCAAGATGTTTTTGAAGATGTGACAATCAACCCTCCAACAAACAGCATGACAGACAAGGCTGCAATGGTGACAGGTGTTCATTTGTGAGTTATGTCTAACTTAAAGGAAAAGCTTAATAAGCTGACTGTTTTTGTGTTGTAGATACTTGCAACATAGCATAAAGCAAAACACTGTAGCAGAGACTGAGAAATAGTTGGCCAAAATAATTCTTATAGAAATTACAATTTTCTCAAGCAAGTATTCCAAGATCAAGAACTATTTGCAATGATGTAACATTAATAATAATAATAATAATAATAATAATAATAATAATAATAATAATAATAATAATAATAATAATAATAATAATAATAATAATAATAATTCATTTGTAAAGTAAACTGGACAACTTAAGAGATCATCATCAGTGAACAAGCCTTAATCAATGGGCCTAGAAGAAGGACTACAATGACTGGACAACATTTATTTTATGTAACTGCCCCCCAAAGACATGCAACTTGAGATTCACCTACCCTTGATCATGGAAAAAGCAGACATGACATAGAAGCCCAATAATAAACAATCTTCCAAGTCTAGGCAAAATGTCTTTAACGTTCTGAATTATGTCTGAAAGGAGAGTCTGTTAGAAGCAGCAAATAAAAGGGAATGGTAGCAAGACATGTGTATAGTACAACTATGTCTAAATATCTCCATGGGCCTTGTGGCTAAAACAAGACACTTGTAAGGCTAAAATAAATATTCTATGAAACATGGCTTAGCAATGCAGCTGAAATTTCTTGCTACTCTTGTGATTAAATATGAAAATGTTAATTATTCCTTTACCTTAGCTGAAGGTGCCATGTCCTTAATTGGGAAAACAACAATCCTCAGTGTATTACAAATAGCAATGGACTCTAGGAAAGGAATAAAAGACAGGAACCAGTACTGATGGTCTGGTAAAGGGTAGTCCCAGGGAAGTTTGCAGCAGTGACAAAGTCAAATCAGATGCCATACTTGACCAATTCCAGCTAGTGGGGACAACAGGAATACAGAAATTAGTAGTCCAGTTATAATCTCTAGGAGGGGAGAAACATGGCAGTTGTTCCAGACACCACTGGGCAACTACAGCAAGGTGCTAGTGGAAGGGTGTATAGCTGAGGAGGATGTCCAAGAAGATTCAAAGGATACATGACAGGTGAGAGAAAATGCAAACAACTACAAGAATTTTTAAAAGCAAAAAGGGTAGCAGCACATTAGTTTTTCCATTATGTAAATAACATGGTTAACAACAAGATGGAGTCTCTTAGAAAGTATTCTACTGGCAATATAAATAGTGTAGTAAACATTTTTTTGTTGGTAGTTGTGCTTTTCAGTGCTAAAAAGAGACCATCTCCACTAGCAGCATCACTTTCTGATTGAACTTGCTCATTGCCTATCACCTTTATTTAATTAATAATACAGAAGCTCTAAAGAAACCTGAGTTAAGACTCTTCTCCCAGATTCGCAAAAGCTTTCATGGAGTGCAAGATCAGTGCAGGAGCTCAAGCAGGCAATATGTATGCCGTGCGATCCAGGAACAGCCTGCAGGGGTGTGCACGAGCGCTCCTGCACTAATCCTGCATGGACTAAGCCCTGGTATGCAAATCACCCCATTTGCAGGAGAAATCTATGCAAATAAGGTGATTTTGCAATCCAGGAAGCTTGCAACAGTCCGTGCAAGACTAATGTTATCTGCAGAAATGTACTCGGTTAGTAACCATGTACATTTCTGTAAAACCCAAAATGGAGCTGTGACAGCCCCAAATAAAGGTTGCATACCATGTAGTAAGCATGCCAATGGCCAAGTATCAGGCCATTGGCATTGCAAAAAAAAAAAAATACAAAAATCAATTTTTATTTTTTTAGCCGATTTCGGCTGTTTAAGCGTAGGGCAGCGGCGCGCAAATGGGATCGGGGAAAATAATAAAATAAACCTACAATAAGCAGTCCAACTAAAATCAGTATTCTGCCATGCAAGTTAATGGCAATCAAAAGACAACCTGGCCAGTGAGTAGTGGTTGCTAAGGGGGAAGGCTCAGTATGAGACATGTAACTATGCATTAGCAGACAATCCTATGCAAATGAGGGGAAGGATAGTGAATCCCAATTTTCCCCAGCATGTGAGTCAGGTCCCAAGAGTGTAAGAGTAGTAATAGCTTGGTGCAAACCTAGGAGTTAGGTGACATCATGGGGGGTGTCAGGCATACTGTAAGCGAATTAGAGCCCTGTGGCTTGGTTTTTTTCCTAGTTTAGCACAGCTAAGCTAGGGGGTGTGTCTAAATCTGCTTAGCATTCTTTACAAAGCCTAAGCAGGTGCACGCGCCTCGCACTGGGTTTTACAGGAAGAAAAAAGAGGCTAAACCAGGAAATAGCAGCAGTGTGCATATTTGAGCACTCTGTGTCGAGCACACGGGCTTAAACAGGAAGGCAATGGGAAGGGAAAACAGCAGTAGGAAGGTAATCAAGGAGAACTAGCTTAGCTGGCAGGCAAAATGTATCAGAATCAGCCAATTACACAGGCAGCAGACCAGCCTAGCCCAGAACACTACTATAAACTATGCAAACACATTCCCTTCTGTTTTTTTCGACACTCTAAACCACTGGTGTAAACAAGCGGGGAACTTTTAACACTCACTACAGCAAAATGATAGGGGCTGCAATAGCTATCATACAACAACTTGTAGAAGAGGCTGTGGGTGGTGAGGATATGAATGCTGTCCACCAACCCACAGTGAGGAGACAGAGAAGAGTGTACAGACCCAGGAGAACCTACCAGGGGCTACATGAGCTGGAGACAGTGGAGCTCTATAGGGTGGACAGGGACCTCCTACAGCAAATTGTTGAGCTGTGCCGGTCATGCCTCACACACAGAACTAACAGAGGGGAACCCATCTCAGTGGATACCAACGTATGTGTAGGCCTAAGAACACTAGCTACAGGTACCTTCCAAAGGCCAACTGGGGATATAATGGGGATTTCACAGGCATCAGCATCCAGGGTACTTCATCAGTTCCTGGATGCCATGTCAGCACATGTCGGTGAGCATGTATATTTCCCCAACACCCGTGAGGCGTTGGCCAGCAATATGCAACTGTACCACCAAATAGAATACCCTGAGTTAGTGGGTGCTATAGACTGCACGCACATATGCATCAAAGCACCACTTGGTGAGCGGAGTATGGTCTACATCAACCGCAAGGGCTTCCCCTCCATCAACTGCCAGGTCATGTGTGATGCCCATGGCATAATAATGAATCTGTGTGCTGGCTGCCCTGGAGGCTATCACAATTCCCACATCTGGCATCTGATGCAGCTGTTCCAGAGATTTGCCAATGGGGACATCCCTGACGGTCACCTAGTGGGGGATGCTGGATACGCACTGGATCTGTGACTGATGACACCCATCAGAAATGCACACCCACCCGAACAACACCTCCATAATGAGGCACATGCACAGACCAGAATTACAGTAGACCTTTTGTTTGGGCCGCTCAAGTCATGGTTCCGGTGCCTGGAAACATCCGCTGGAGCCTTGCAGTACTCACCAGCTACATGTACCCAAATTGTCCTTGTATGTACCATGCTACACAATATGATCCTGTGGAAACAGCTGCAGCAGGGCTACACAGCCCCCCACCATTGCCAAGGCCTGCACAGAGACAGAGTGACTCGGAGGAGGAACAACCTGAGCCTATCCCAGTAGGCAGAAGGAGGCATGCCCAGTATGCCCTGGCCTTAGCAATGAGGCAATGCATAGCACATACACTGACACAGGAAAGACCCAGGGAATAACACCTCTCTCTGACTCTCTCATACAGTAAAAGGGATGCCAAACACTACACTACCTGTGCCTAACCATGTGTAGGGAGTGTACTATGTGCATCCGACATAGGCAGCCCTGCAGCACCACCCTCAATACAGAGACACCCACAAGGTAAGTGACTCACACATGCCAGTCATGGGGGGGGCCACATACCCAACAACAGTCACAGCCAGTGGGATGGGTATAGACAAACACAAACAAAGGCTGTGCTATGGCCTCTGAATGAGGCCAATGTGTAGCCCCCCCAGGCCTACACAGATAGACTACAGCAGGTCAGGCAGTGGGATGTCAGTTCTGAAGGGTAGGAAGTCAGAAACTAATATGTAGGTAATTAAAAGCTAAGATCTGTACTACACTGGTATGCCTCTAGTCAGCACGATAGGTAAGACAACAGAGTGAAATGGAGTACTCAACATACCTGTAGAGTCCTAGAAAATGTGTACAAGTGTCAGGTGTGTCTCCCAAAGCCTACATAGAAATGTAGTCACAGTCAGATGTGCCCCCCAATCCTGTGTAAACATGTAGAAATAGTCAGGTGTGCCCCCCATCCTACTTAGAAATATAGTAACAGTCAGGTGTGCCTCCCCACAATTCTGTGTAGAAATGTAGAAATAGTCAGGTGTGCCCCCCCCATCCTATATAGAAATACAGTAACAGTCAGGTGTGCCACGCCCACAATCCAGTGTAAAAATATAGAAATAGTCAGGTATGCCCCCCATCCTATGCAGAAATGTAGTAACAGTCTATGCCAAATGATCGACAGGTACCCTGCAGAGACAGCATGCTACCTGTAGGTGTACAACACAAAGGTCAGCACTGCAGTACAAACTACCTGGACTCAATCCACACATTCAGTACAGACGGCCATAATGGGCATGCCCACACACAGAGAAATGAAAGCAATGTCAGTCAACAACATACGGAGAGGTCATACTGGGCATGCACACACTTGAACACATGAAGGCCATTTTTGCAAACACCAGTGGACCAGACATATCTGGCAGCCACAGATGTTAGTGCAGACACTCCTCAGTATGCACCACTCATGCTTTGCACTCACAGTGGATAGGAATGCAGGCATATATGTAAGGATAGCACACTATAATAATACAAAGGTAGACATACATAGATGTGTGGAAGAGGGTGACTGTGACAAGGAGCCATCCAGGCCTGTCCCACCCAGCACACAGGCAAAGGGCCATAACCACATGAGGGTCAGATGTCACTCACTGCAGATACTAGCCACTGGTATCTGTCAGCATTACAGAGTATGTGGTGCATGTGCCAGCTGTGCAACATGACTGTTCAAGGAAGTAGTCATCTAGCAGCTGTATACACATACCTGTGAAATATGACCCAGGTTGTGCCCGCATGTGATGTGTCAACCTCTAGAAGAATGGGTTATGGCCCATGCACATGCACTGCCCTTCCCATAGCCCCATGATGACAAGCCTGCTGAGGTCCACCACTGTGAAACACACCTTTGGGAGAGTTGCATCCCAGTAACCTCCGTGGTGCATCCCATAACTGTGCACTGCTATAGTATGATAAACTAGTTAGGTAGGAGTTCTAACCCCAGCCTTGGCAACTGTGTGTGTGGGTCTGTCTGTGTAGAAAGCACTGCTTTTTACAGTAGTCACACCCCCTACAATTTAAATGTTCTACTTTTATAAGGCTGCTGTTGTCATCCACCTAGAAATACATCACTGGGAAAGTTGTATCCCAGTAATCTCCGTAGCACGTGCCATAACTGTGTACTGCTGTAGTGTAATAGAATAGTAAGGTAAGAGTTCTAACCCCATCCTTAGCAACTGTTTGTGTGTGTGTCTGTCTGACTCTGTGTAGAAAGCAATGCTTTTTAGGGTAGTCACACCCCCTACAATTAAAATGCTCTACTTTGGTAAGACTGCTGATGTCATCCACCTAGAAATACATCCCTGTGAAGGTTCTATCCCAGTAATCTCCATAGCACATGCTGTAACTGTGTTGTGCTGTAATGTGATAGAATAGTTAAGTAGAAGGTCTAACCCAGCCTTGGCAACTGTGTGTGTGTGTGTGTGTGTGTGTGTCTGTGTAGAAAGCAATGCTTTTTAGGGTAGTCACACCCCCTAAAATTTAAATGTTCTACTTTGGTAATGCTGCTGATGTCATCCACCTAGAAATACATCCCTGGGAAGGGTGTATCCCAGTAATCTCCGTAGCATGAGCCATAACTGTGTACTGCTGTAGTGTGATAGAATAGTTAGGTAGGAGTTCTAACCCCAGCCTTGACAACTGTTTGTGTGTATGTGTCTGTCTGTGTAAAAAGCAATGCTTTTTAGGGTAGTCACACCCCTTACAATTTAAATGCTCTTCTTTGGTAAGGCTGCTGATGTCATCCACCTAGAAATACACTTCTGGGAAGGTTGTATCCCAGTAATCTTCGTGGCACATCCAATAACTGCCTACTGATGTAGTGTGACAAAATAGTTAGGTAGGAGTTCTAAGCCCAGCCTTGGCAACTGTGTGTGTGCTTGTGTGTGAGTTTGTCTGACTCTGTGTAAAGAGCAATGCTATTTAGGGTAGTCACACTCCCTACAATTGAAATGCTCTACTTTGGTAAGGCCACTGATTTCATCCACCTAGAAATACATCTCTGGGAAGGTTGTATCTCAATAATCTCCATAGTGCATGCCATAACTATGTACTGTTGTAGTGTGATAGAATAGTTAGGTAGGAGTTCTAACCACAGCCTTGGCAACTGTGTGTGTGTGTGTATCAGTCTGTCTGTGTAGAAAGCAATGCTTTTTAGGGTAGTCACACCCCCTACAATTTAAATGCACTACTTTGGTAAGGCTGCTGATGTCATCCACCTAAGAATATACCTCTGGGAAGGTTTTATCCCAGTAATCTCCATGGCGCATCCTATAACTGCATACTGTTGTCGTGTGACAAAATAGTTAGAGAGGAGTTCTAACCCCAGCCTTGGCAACTGTGTGTATGTGTGTGTCTGTCTGACTCTTTCTGTGTAGAAAGCAATGCTTTTTAGGGTAGTCGCACCCCCTACAATTTAAATGCACTACTTTGGTAAGGCTTCTGATGTCATTCATCTAGGAATACACCTTTGGGGATGTTTTAGCTCAGTAATCTCTGTAGTGTGTACCATAACTGCGTACTGTTGTAATGTGATATAGACCTCTGTTAGGGGTTCTATACCCACACATGTTGGTTGTGGATGTGTTGTGTGCTTTTCAATGTCTGTGTAGTCACACTCAGTACATGTCAAATGCCCTACTTTCACAATCCTGCCAATGTCATTTATTGTGAAATACACCTTTGGGAAAGGAAATCTCCAGTAATCCCCATGGTGTGTCATATAACAGATCCATGCTGTAGTGTGATATAGACCTCTGTTAGGGGTTCTATACCCACACATGTTGGTTGTGGAAGTTTTGTGCATGTTTCAATGTCTGTGTAGGGAGCAATGCATTTGAGGCTAGTCACACTCTGTACACTTGAAATGGCCTACTTTGACAATCCTGCTGATGTCAGCCAATGTGATATACACCTTTGGGGAAGGAGTACTCCATTAATCTCCATGACACGTACTATAACTGTGTAGTGCTGTAGTGTAATAAAGTAGTTAGGTAGAGGTTCTACTCCCAGACATGACAGGTGTGCGGGTGTGAGAAAAAGAAAAGATAGATATAAACCATGGTTGAATTGTGACGAAAAGATGGTGCCAGTAGATGGTTGTCCCGGAGCTACATCAGGAAGTCTGAGGCTTTATTTTACTTATAACAGCAATATTAATGATATAAGGAACATAGTGAGTAAGAATTGGAACATTCTCAGGGGCGACAAGAAGTTAAGAGAGATAGTGGGACCAACACCAAATATTGGTTATAGACGCAACAAGAACTTGAAGGATTTGTTGTGTGGTGAGAAGAATATAGGAATACCCAGGCAATCCTTTCACAAATTGGGTAGTACATCTTGTGGCAACTGCAAGGCTTGTCCTTACATAAATAGAAACAACAACATCTTCATACACCCCAACAGTGGCAAGTCCTTTGAATTTAAAGGTAGAGCCAACTGTAGAACATCTAATATAGTGTACATAGCTGAGTGTTCTTCATGTACTTCTTTTATGTGGGTATGACAAATGGAATGTTTAAAGTTAGAATATTGCAACATCTATGGTCCATAAGGAATAATGACATCCATAATGCACTTTATAAACACACTGAGAGTCACCCCACCCATTCTTTTACATTTAGAGCCATAGCGAATGTTGTAGTGGGTATAATGAGGGGTGATATAAGAGCACTTACAGAATCCATTGAGTCACGTTGGATTATAGAACTGCAAGCTCATAGGGAACCAGGGCTAAATGACCTGGTCCCTTTAAAACCGGCCTTACAAAGGAGGCGGGTTTTTTACTAATGCTTTTATCATTATTTTAATGTCTGATTGGTTGTTTTGAATTTTAGGTCATCATTTGTGATGTATTTAATTGAACTGTTAAAACTTTTTAGATTGTCTGAAGAAGGGTTTTCCCGAAAGCGCTAACCTGTGGATTTTTATTATCTATTAAACGGAGTTTGCACAGCAGTGTCCTACCTTTCTCTTATTTGCAGTAACTCGTATCCTGTGTGGAGGTGGGTGGTAGTGTGTAAAACCTGTGTGTGTGTGCGTGTGTGTGTGTGTGTGTGTGTGTGTGTGTGTGTGTGTGTGTGTATGTGTAACTCGTATCTGGGCTGGGGTGCAAATCCATACCCATACATGTGACATTAAGGCCAGGCAATCACAGTTTGCAACCCCAGTATTACCTAGAGCACACTCTCAACGCATGTCTCATTTGCACACACATACACACACACACACACACACACACACACACACACACACACACACACACACACACACACACACACACACACACACACACACACACACACACACACACACACACACACACACACACACACACACACACACACGCACATACACACACACACACACATATGCAGAGGCAGCAGCCAATATGTGTGCAGTACACTGCATATTGGTGACTGATAGTAACTATGGAGTGAATGCAGTAACCCACAGTGGGCATGGCACCCTGTCCATCTGTCCAAAAGGCACATACATGCAGACAGTGCACCTTCCCCATGTACCCCACTGGACACCTGCAACACCTGTGGTGCCATCACATTTGACCCACAAAGTACATAACATGCTTGAAAACATGCCCTGTATGGACAGATGCCACTGACACCAGGGAGTGTCATTAGCATGCTATCAATGTAAGTGCAGGGGTAACCTGCTGTCCATTATCAGTTACTGCCACAGGTGGTCAAGACTGGCACGTCTGATGATAATCTGTGTACACAACAAGGGCCTGACACCCCAGGTACAATTCCACATGTCACTGCACAAGCATGTGGGAGGTGTGCACATCCCAGACACTGTCCATGTCATGGACTAAGGAACACATGCATACCAAGCGATGCACAGCATTGGCCACACCAAATAGTCACCCAGGTGACTGGATGGTGGATACAATACCCACCTGTGTGGGCAAATGCAGAAACCACAGCCCTGAGCTGTAATGTAGACCATTGTCATGTAGCATGATGCCAAGGTATATCCATCACCTAGCCTTGTATACCTGTCTGGCACAGTCAATCACCACATACCCATGCAGAAATGCACCCATGCATGTCAGTACTGGCACCCTGTGTGTTTGTGTGTGTGTTGTATGATGCGTATGATCACATCCACACTCACTACAACCCCCAGTGGTATACTGAAGCATGCTGTCTAATGTCAGGCACCTCCCCTTGCCTTTTGCCCATATAACCTCCATATGGCCAGTGTGGTGCATGTGATACCTGCACAGTAATGTGTTGTGGCAATCTCACTAGTGATGAGCTGTATCCCACGCCCTGCCAAGTGTGTCAATGTGTGTGCATCCCTGAGAGAGTGTGGCTGTGTTGAAACTGGCATCTGTTCATGTGGACAGACACATGTAAGTCACCTACCTATAGCTACCATATCCCTGTTGCAGATGTCACTCACCATCACATATATGTTCTGAGGACACCTATGTGGCACATCCAATAACTGTATAGGACTGTGACAGAACTACATAGTCATCAGGGGTTTGATACCCTGTGCTGGTAGGTGTGTGACACAAACATTCTTAGGTTTTACTCTCCTACCCCTCCCTGACTTGTCAGTGCCTCTGTCTGCATCTCTCACTACCTCACTGGTTGATGTGGAGACCTACACCTGTTTTTCTAGGCAGCAGCATGTGCATTTTACGTGATGCTCATGATCAGCTGATGGCCTCTGCATGAATTGCAGCCACCCCCTATCTGATTGCATGTGGAACAGCTGTGGTAACATTCCCATAGCCAATTGCATGGAAACACACTCCAATATCTATGAACATCATGTTGGTGTTGGCCCTTTTCATTCACTGTGAGGAGGAACTAGATCTGTTGTTTGGCAAACAGCATCTCAGATGGATTGGGGGTTTACCTCTAACAACATACACTGTGGAAACAGGGCAATACACAGGAGGGGGATGTGCCTGACCTGACTACAGACTGTAAGTACTGCTATACTGCATTTGGAGTAATGTTGGTTTAACAGTGTGTGTGTGTGTGTGTGAGGATATGGCTGTCATACATATTTTAATACCTGCCATGTCAGTTCTATGTTTATGAGGAATCCCCATCTGTAGGGTCATCTGCAGACTGGGCAGTGTGTTGTGCCTTTGGTGTCATGTGTTACCCACAGAGCATCTATCTATGAACTGCAGAAGGTAGTGTGAGGATTGCAGTCTGTAGATGGTGAAAGCCTTGACAGTTACTGACCTCATATCCCTCGTAGGACATATGTTGCAACAAACCCTGCTACAACAGTAAATGTATGAGGTTATCACAGCAACATGTCAATATTGGCCCTGTGTATGTGCTTCCAGCCACAACTCTGTCAGCCTTTGTACATTTGTCATGCATTAAGAGGTGCATATGTGCTGTACCCCATCATTAGTGTCATCATATCTGATACCAAGCCAGTGAGTTATCAGACTGATACACATGTTATGTACAGTAGGGGTTATATTTGATGACATAACCTGGACATTTTGTGGTTGTTTGTATAGTACTGAGGTCTGTGTACTTGTGGTGAATGCCGACGGTGTGTGTATTGTTAATATGTACCTTGGCCTGTGTACAGACTGTGGTAGATGTCATCGTCCTAGGTCCCATCCTATCTGATGTTACATGCTGCTCCACTGTACATTACCATATTGGCTTACATGTTTTTAGGGCGATACACACACACATGTCCCATACCACAGACGGGCATCAGACCACACTGTGTAGCAGCCCAGTATATGTAGGGTTAGTGTGTGAGTGGCACATATGAGGATGGTGTTGAACAGATAGTCCATATACTGTAATATTATGCTAGTGTACCATATGTGGCTGTGGCTGTGCTCACATTGGTTGTGGTTATGCACTTTCACACAGCTGTATCTTAACCTGTCCTGTGACATGCCTGTAGAGCATGCTATATATGCAGGTACATGTGTATTCTCCCATAGGAGATGTAGGCCAGTGTTGAGCTAGTCTGCCTGTAGCCTGCACAGTGCTTTGTTATATGCCTAGCAGCTTAGTGTACTTATCCAGTGAGGTGTCATGTCCAGATACTTTCCAGATGTACTGCTGCCGGGCTTCCCTTAACAGTCATGTATGTCAGACAGAGCGGTGGGATGCTGTGCAGATGTATGTCAATATCTAGTGGGTAGTATGTGGACATGGCACTTCTGTACCAGCAGTTATTATGTGTCAGGACAGACAGAGTTGTGTGAATGCATAACCTTTGGGGGAAAATGTATACCATTCGTTATGTGTTATACCCATCTACATGGCTAACATCCATATTGTCAGGCTTGGTCCACATGTTCTGCACTAAAGGGTTCTGTGTATACCTCTGGACTGTACAGAGTGTGTCAGAATGTCCACATCTATTGGCAAATATGCACTAAAGGGTTCTGTGTATACCTCTGGACTGTACAGAGTGTGTCAGAATGTCCACATCTATTGGCCAATATCTCTGCTGCAGTCCACAGGAGCATTATGTGCTTCCAGCGGTACTGTACTATGATGTCCTTAGGATGTCTGTCAGTAGCCAATGGCGCACATGTGAAAAGCAGATGTGACCTTCCACACACACACCATGTCTGTGAAGACAATCCCTATTACAGGAGCAATAGTCTGCTAATATACCTGCTATACATGCCTGACATCCCCTTGCACTACTAAGAAGGGACTATAGGGGCTGAGGTAGGGCTACACCCCATGTTCAGGACATATGGTGAATATATATGTACATATGATTATCCAGATATCTATATAGATAAGTACACATGTACATATCGACATATATAGATGGGTGTGTATATGTACATAGATATGCATATACACATATACAGAGCAGTATATGTCTACACATATACAGATAGAGATACATATGCACATATACGTATACCACACTGCCATGCTTGCCAGCAGTCCACTGCTGTTGTATCCCCCACACATACAGTGGTGCTGGGGCCATAAATGTCTGGGCTTCACCTACAGAATACATGTGTGCCCATATGCACTCCAGAGGCCAGTGTATGTAACAGTGGTATATGGCCCTGTGTCATTGTGTCAAGGGGCGGGATGCACCATATGTAACCTAGGCTGTTGCATGTGGGAATATCAGGGGTGAGCTGCCTTAAGATATCTGGATGTTCAGTACCATACATTTCACCTATCTTGACATTACTTACATAAAGTGGGTTACTGCAGGCCTACTGCCTCCTGCCATACAGACTGTTATGCTTGCCATTGTGCCTGTGATGGTGTCAGTTATGCCTTGTTATGTAACAGTTACATCCCATTTGGTCAACTGCAGTTTATACCACCTAGTGATTGTGTACAGAGTGTAGATAGAGGCTGCTGGACTATACACCTGCATCATGTACTGTTGATTGTGTGGTATCCTGTGGCCCAGTCAGTCTTTACTAATGTACGATTTGAAGGGGTTGGCCTGGACAGCAACAGTTGTGGACTTTTCCAGACTACTGTATTAGTATAACTGTTTCACAGTTGCATTACTCTGTCGATATGGATGTCAGTGTCTGAACAGCTATATGACATGGCATATAGATCTGTAATAGTACACAAATAAAGGTATTCCATTCTGCAAACCTGTGTGTGGTGTTTATCCTATGACCTCTCTGTGGGTATATGTTGCAGGCAGTGAATGTCATTTTTATGGGTGGCTCATCCAGTGTCCAGTTGTAGGCATAGTGGCTGTACCATATTCTGTGTGCCTACTACATAAGTATCTTATTGTACATATCTCTGCCTGTGCATGTGTAGTAGCATGTATATATATATATATATATATATATATATATATATATATATATATATATATATATATATATATATATATATACACACACATATATATATATATATATATATATATATATAAAATAAAAAAATATATATATATATATATATATGTATATATATATAGATAGATAGATATGTATATCTGTATCTGCATATATGTGTCTGTGTATATGTATCCTGGGGATGTTGATAGCGTCCACATTTTACATTTCCTATGTGAGCCAGACTGTACTGCATGATATGTTATCAATACCAGCTTGACATCATACAGGTGGGATGTAGTACTGTGAACATCATGTATCCATGTCATGTCAGGTCCTGGTTATGGGATCTGCAACACTTGGTAGTGTATTGCAGGGCAGACATGTTTGGCTGCGAGGGGGGGTATGCCAATTCGTACAGGATGTATATTGTTTGGGACCTCTCAACACCATTAATGGTGCATGTGGACATATATGTTTCTGTTAGTCTACCACTGCTATCTCCAAATGTATGGCCATATATCCCTATATAGGTATATATATATTTGCTTACATATATATAACTATGTCCATATATACCTACAGATATATGTAACTTGCTGTGTATATGTAGACATACAAGTGTTGACATATATATGTGTAGATGTAGGCATTTGCATATATATATGTTCATATATATATATATATATATATATATATATATATATACACACACACACATATAGATGTAAAAAACAAGAAAAGTGCAGTTCCATGGCTGATAAAAGATGAAATTCCAGATCCAGTGCAGTCAAAATGTTTAATGAAAAAGATGAGCGCTTTCACAATTCAAACAATTGCTTCTTCAGATCACAAAAAGACCAAAAAAACCACAGGATTAAATATTCCATCAATTAACAATAATTAGTCATGTGATATGTAAAAGAGTAGTGAATGTGCTCAAGAAGAAAGCTATTTAGGACTGTTATGAGATTAGATGATATTATTAATAATACTAGATGGATTCTTAGACTTAGAGTGCATAAGGGCTCCGGTCTAAATGATGTAGTTCCACTGAAACCAGAATTAAAGAACAGTGGTTTGAGAAAGTAATTTTATATAATATTTATACTACATTAGTTAATATAACATATATAAAGAATATATCTAGAAAATATATCTTAATATATCTAGATTTTCAGGTCATTTAGAGTGTTGTAGAATTTTTAACAGTTTTTATGTATCTTGTTTATACATATGTTTTTTATGAAGGATGTGTTTTACTGTGGTTGTTTTTTTAAATAGCTTTCTTCTTGAGCATATTCACTACTGTTTTACATATCACATGACTAATTATTGTTAATTGGTGGAATATTTAAACCTGTGATTTTTTGGTCTTTTTGTGATCTGAAGAAGCAATTGTTTGAATTTTGAAAGCACTCATCTTTTTCATTAAACCTTTTCACTACACTGGATCTGGAATTTTGTCTTTTATCAGCCGTGGAACTGCACTTTTCTTGTTTTTTACCTGTTGACTGTTGGTTTTGTGCAGCTAACCGTTGTGAGGTATTTATATTTTCTTGACATATATAGCTGTGTTGTATCTGTTTAGATATTAATATATGTACACACACACATACATCTACATTTTGGTATACATTCTCTGTACTGTTGCATGACTGGGCTGGATGATATGTTTGTGAAAACATCAGATTTATGTATATCTGGCATGGCTTAGTGGTAAATCATTTTTTCTATGGTGTGCAGGATCCTGGGTTCGAGCCTTGTTGAGGCTGTTTATTTTGTTGTTGGGCAGAACATGGGTCATTGGATACATAGTGATTAAGGCACTTTAAAGCAGCTGTAAGCGGGTTTGCCCGGAAGTAAGCACTGCTAACTTCCGGTTACAGTTTCTTATACTCAGTTAGCTTCTAAGTTGCTTAATCTGTGTAGGCAGTGCTTACTCCTGCACAAATGCACTTAAACATGCTTACTACTGCTTATATATGCTTATTACTGCTTATTTGTGCTTAAACCTGCTTACTAGTGCCTTATTCATTATGACACTGACACTTCACGTGTGCATTTCCTGCAGTACTCCAGTTCATAAATATATGTTATTTAGTGGGTTTTGCAAAAAAAATATTGGTTATAACATGCTTTGCCATGTAAAATAGACTGTGCTGCAGCGGGACTCGAACTGGGAATGCCTGCTCATTAGGCAAATGCTCTGCCCAGTACACTATTGCTGTGCTGCTTCATTTGCAAATATCTTCCTTGTTATCCTCTTCAGCCTTTTAAGCTGCTTTAACCGTAGCTAAGCGATGGGCACACCCGCGCACCTATGGTTAGCTGTACTCAGATTTAAAAAAAAAAAAAGGGTTTCTTCATTTAATTTATATGTACTGTTGCTGTTGTACACATGGGGGACTGATGGTGGGGATATGCGGACACCTATGAGTGGTCTCACTCATTTCTTAACACTTTTTGCTGTTCTACATTGCAGGGGCCTGTTTATTTTGAGAGCTCTGCTCTCAGACATGCCCCCTGCACTCATACATGCTCTGTGTAAGCCTAGGAGCACAGACAGCGGGCCTTAATAATATGTATGGTGCTCTGCCATCCTTCTCCTAAATGGGCGCTTCCGTGCAGGACTAAGCTAGTCCTGCAGGGAAGTTTAGTAAATACGGGGATCTATCATTTCAACCCAAGGACATGTGAACTCTTACAGAAGCATCAGTATTTTGTGATTGTTTTATACTTCAGTGTTAGTGTGATACTGTTTTAATAAATAGTAAATATATGTGAATTACTGAGTAATAGTATTGCCGGCCCATTCCGGGTACCAAATCAAGTATTAATGCTGCAATCAAAATATTTGTTTTTTGTTGGACTAGTATTATTTATTATTTATTTATTTGGCATTTGTTGACCGGGTTAGTTCGTCTGAGCTTGTGCCCTTTTTCAGTGTAGGCCTGGGGAGAAAATCTCCAAAAAACAAGTTTTAAATAGTAATAAGATAAATATATTCACTAATATAGACTTAAATGATAAAATGCACAGTATAATTGAGAAAAAGTAAGTTTCATAAGAAGTATAAAGTCAAATCTGTCAGGAGTGAAACTTAAAACATAATTAAATCAAGAACTCTGTAAGAAGAAGATTCTCTGGAAGAAGAGAAGTAAGTAAAGAATTGGTTAGTAAGAGGAAGGAGAGATGAGGAAGAGGAGATATATCTAAGATCAAATATTAACTATTATGCTGCAAGATTACATGGGGAGAGAGAAATAAAAGGTATCAAAAATAAGAAGGGGAGGTAAGGATTGAGAAGGGTAAAAGTGAAAAGTAGGTAGTAGAATTAGGGTCTATATTAAATTAGCGACTGCTTAAAAAAGTGAATGCTGATTTATAGACCCCATGTAAGTGAAAGCTTACAATCCCAAACACTTAGAACAGTGATTTATTTCCATGGAAAAAATTGCTGTTCCACAAAAAAAATAAATAAATATAAACTTTAAAACATTACATAAAGGCCCCCTCACACCCCCCTCCACTTAAATATCCCAACTCTGAGAATGCACTACAGTGAGGAAAACAGCAAAGTAATGGAGACGGCCAAGTGATTTCTTTCCCATGGAAAGAAATCGCTTATATGCCATTTCACTATTTTGCTGTTTCGTGCTTTCAAGTTCAATCAAGATGCATTTGAAGGACTGCGTCTTTGATTATATAATAGGAACCCTAGAAATACTGCCAAACAGAGAAATGACATAGAAAGTAAGCAAAAATGAGTGGGAAGGGTGTGGAAAGTGAAGGGGGGAGTGAGAAGAGAGGGAGGGAGAACTGAAGGAAAAATATTCAATGGGGTATAAAATACTTATAGCAAATATAGAATGGTGCTGAAGGTGCCTTTTTCCTACCTCTGTTTTGGTTGCTATCCTTCTGACAAATGAGAATGGCCAGCTGTTCCCTCAGTGTTGTAAGTATATGCAGAGTGCAATGTCATTTTAGTGGAGGATCTATCAGATGATTAATTTATTAGTTAGGGTAGTAAGATGTCTTCTAAATGCTGTCAATAAATGCATGAGGGCTATTTGCACCAAAAAAGAGGTACAGCATGGTTATTGTTATTTGAAATGTTGAAGTAGATGTCATTTGCACATAAGCGACCAGAGTAGCAGTGTGACATGAAGGATG
The DNA here is from genome assembly GCF_019279795.1 of Protopterus annectens. Lineage (NCBI taxonomy): Eukaryota > Metazoa > Chordata > Ceratodontiformes > Protopteridae > Protopterus > Protopterus annectens. The sequence goes on along the minus strand of NC_056741.1, from coordinate 1,056,507,370 downwards.
TCTATTGCCATTTGACATAAATTTGTTTATTTATTTAAATTTTATTTCAGTTTGTTAACCAGGTAAGTGAGCTGGTTTGCTTATCCGTTTCAGTCATGATGTGAGCACACTAATACATATATTACCAATTAGGGGTTGTCACACAATGTAATCAGTTTGAACGTGCATAACAATACATTGATGAATAAAGAAAATAACGCCAATATGTATCAATAAGAAACATGTGCTATAAAGAAAGGCATATGCTGGGATTCATGAACAGCTGTAAGTCATGCTAAGTCAATTTGCACAACGAGGAGCAGTGAGCAAGAGAGAGATTTGTAATTCTGCAAACAGCCATAGATATCATGGCCGTCTGCAAAATAAAGGTTAGCATCCAAATATGCTAATGATTGAATAAAGATGTGAAGTAGATGCTAATGAAGAAAATAATCATGGTGGAGTGATTCAGAAATGTACAAAATGAATGCCTACATGCCGTGGTCACTTTAGCTCTGAATTCCTTCCAAGACAAACTGGAATAAAGCCATGAAGAACCTTCAAAATGTTAGGGGTTACTGCAGTCATTATAAATCTGTATGTTCCATAGGGATCAGTCCTGGGACCTCTACTGTTTGGAATCTATTTCTCAGAAGTGCAAGCTAAAACTAAAGGTCTGTGATGACAAAGTTTGTTGATGACTGCAAACTGGGAGTGGTCATAGAATCTCCAAACAATGTCAACATCCTACAAGAGGGTCTTACACAAATAAATGACTGGTGCCAATGTCATGGCCTTAAACTCAATGCAAAAAATGTATTATCATCCCTTTCAGTAAAAGTAATGTCCCTACTAACTACCACATCAGTAACAACACACTAAGTATGCACTCAGTGGTGAGAGACCTAAGCACACAGGTTGACAGCAATCTTACCTTAGATCACCATGTCTCCACAGTGGTAAGAAGGGAATTCTATATTGCTTATCTCATAAGTAAGGGCATTGCCTCCCTCCAGAAAAAAAGAAGTTACCTCCCTGTACTCTTCCCTCATCAGGCCAGTAACTGAGTACAGTGCCCCTTTTGGTATGTACCTATCGAAGTACCTGCAGCAATTAGAGAGACCACAAAGGTCCCTCACAAGGAAAATTCAAGGTCTTCAGCATCTGTCCTATGAGGATCATCTGAAATCACTGTCACATTATTCTATTTCATACAGACTACTCAGAAATGATCTCTGCCTTGTATATAAGGCAATCTTTGACCCTACTTTATTGGAAATTATGCATATCTGTAAGTCAAATTGTACACAGGTTACTCACCCTAATGGCCTTAACCTGGTATGTGACATTAATAGAACCTGCTGGAGGGACAGATTTGTCTCCCAGAGGTTACCACACTTTTGGAACAGACTCCCACTTCATGTCATGCAGAACACAGACTGACCCTCTTCAAATGAAATCCGGACAATTGGATGGGTAACAGTAAATTCACCCCAGGGGTTCCACCTATGTCCCTCTTGGACAGGGGTGATAGGTGCTTATCATGGAAATAAGGGTAAAACTTGGCTAGGCTTTTAAGGAGCCTAGGGTCATTAGCATAGTAACCTCCTATGATCGTATGATTCTATGTGGAACAGGCCCTAAAACAAGGTGCTGCTGCTGCTAGACCTTGGCCTAGAAGGCATAGCATGTTCAGACCACATTTGACCAACTGTGGACTACATGATATAAAAACAATAGAAATGCTACAGGGTGAACAGGGGCTATAGAACAAATAGTGAAAATCTGCTATACTTACCTGAGGCCCTGTGAGAATCACGAAGAACCAGCCCCAGTGGAAACCAAGGCATTACTATACTAGGTGCAGTGAGTTTTCAGAGACCCACAATGCTCACATTGTGGGAGTCACAGGCCTCTGCCTTAAAAATACTCCATCAAATTCTCTATGCAATGCTGCAATATGTGTTGGAGGATATCTGGTTTCTAAACATCCCAGAGGAGAAAGCTACCACCATGCAAAATGTGTATGCCACAGCACAATTTCTGAGGTAGTGGGAACTATAGACTGCACCCATATTGAAATAAAAGCTCCACCTGGTCAACTGGGAAGGAGGTACATAAACAGAAAGTTCTATCACTTCATCAAATGTTAAGTAGTCTGCAATATACATTAGGTATAATCTATAATGTGTGGGCAGGTAATTCTGCCAGTTTTCACAACTCCTACATATGGCACACTTGTGACCTGTACCTAAGGTTTTCAATTGGAGATCTTTCATAGGGACATCTAGTGGCGGATGCAGTATATGCATTGGAACCTTGGCTCATGACTCCTGTGAGAATGCCACCCAACCCAACTGAGCAAGGTGACAACAATGTGCATGCATAGACTAGAAAGTATCATAGACCGTGTATCTGGCCTGGTCAGGTCATGTTTCTGATGTCAAAATACTTCTAGGGGGTGTCTTGCATTATGATTCCAACACCTCTGCCAAAATACTGACCATCTGCACCATATTACATAACATCATATTTAGGAAACAGTTGCAGCAGTGTGGCCCAGGACAGGGACTTCATTTCCCAGGACCACAGGTATGGCCAGCACATAGATGAGGGGTCAGATGAGGAACCTGCAGCTAGGGACAATCATGGCAGATGGAGGCATGCACAATATACTATTGCACTAGCTAAGAGACAGCAAAAGGCACATACACTTACCACATAATTAAATTAAAAAGGAGCTATAAACAATAACATTGATGCATGCAAACTTACCAGCTTTACTTACCCACATACCGGAAAATTGGTTACAAGTGGCAAGCCTGACACAAAAAAAGTGTGAGTAGGTGTGTGTGTGTGTGTGTGTGTGTGTGTGTGTGTGTGTGTGTGTGTGTGTGTGTGTGTGTGTGTGTGTGTGTATGTATGCTTTTGTGAGATAAATGAGGATCAGAGAAATAATGCACTGTCAGGGTCAGTAGCTCTAGATGTAAGGAAGTCAAATTTGAAGAATAATTATGTGAGAGTTGGCAGGGCCTGGTAACTACCTCTGCCAGGACTCACACTGCTAGTTCCATGTTCCTGGGTAGAAGTTGGAGTGCTACATGAATGTGAACAATGGATACTGCATGAGCTCTTATCACAACTATATCCACAACCAAGACCATATAGCCTTTCACATCTGAGTATGGACATGGCATGGCATGGCCACTGCCACATCAGATAACATCTAAGGATATATCAGCTCTTTGGTTCATGGATGTTGACTCTCTCCTGGTAGACATTCCATAAAAGATACTACCTAAAAAGTTCTGGAATAGCATCACTACCCTTCTCCATCCCAATAAAAAAAAGTAAACCCCTGCCCTGATCCAAACACCTCAGACCTCTCCTTAGCTACCCAATTTAACTCCTTCTTCATCAACTCTATTGCTAAGCTTACTACATCTTTTACAAATAGTATACCTAACCCACACTCACCTACCTCCCCCAACACACCCTGCTCAAGCAACAAAACCTCTCAACTCCATCCCTTTACTCTGAAACTTGTTTCTATCTCTACCATAAAAAACTCCTACACAAATTGAAGCCCTGTTGAAATGCCTCTGATGACCTTCCATCTAACTTCCTTAAGCTAACTGCCAATGACATAGCCTTCCTTATCACCATCCTAATGAACTGGTCAATTCAAGAATCGTATGTACCAATACTCTGGAAGAAAGCCTTTATCATCCCCCTTCATAAAGGAGGAAACAATACTGATATCTCCAACTTCCGGCCAACTGCCATTCTCTCCCCTATATCCAAAATCTTAAAAAAATGCATTCGCCTACAACTACTACCCTACCTGCTTGACAACCATCTGCTTACTCCCACATAACACAGCTTCAGGCCAGGACACAGCACCACCACTCTTCTCCTGTCCTTCCTTGAAACTGTCAAATTCACACGCGACTCTGGCCAAATGTTTCTACCATCCTGCTTGACCTATCCAAGACCTTTGATACAATTTCACACACACTCCTCTAGTCTAAACTTTCTCATCTTAACCTATCCACTTCCTTTATCAATTAGTTCTCCAGTTACCTCTCTAATAGGCAGAAATTGGTCAAGTGGAAAAGCTGTGCTTCTCCATTCCTTAACATTCTCACAGGAGTACCACAGAGTACCATATTAGGCCCTCTACTATTTAATATGTTTATAAATGACTTCCACCAGTGTATTCCTAATGCCAAGCTTGTCCAATATGCAGATGACTCTGTGATAATCTGCTCCTCTGAATCTCTCCCCATGCTACAGAAACTAATTCAAGAAGCCTTCCTAGCAACCAAGAACTGGATATTTAACAACCACCTAGCACTGAATGATTCTAAGTCCAAACTCTTGTATCTCACCCTCTCAAGGTATACTAATATTGACAAGAACTGTTCCTCCATAACTATCCAAAACAACACCCCTGTAGAAATCATACTCCTACAAAACTACTAGGTGTCGCTATTGACGAGCAACTTAAGTTTGACATTCATCTTCAAATGTAAAGAAAACAAACCAAAAACTAGGCTTGCTCTACCGCCATAACCGCTACCTTACTCCTTCTACCAAACATGTCCTTTCTACCACCTACCTTATCCCCTCCCTTTTATATGGTGTCCCCCTCCTTACACCTCTCCAAGCTGGTCTAAAGTCAAAACTAGCTTCCTGCTACAACAAAATCTCAAAATTTGCCACTGGTACCAAATCCTCCACTCACCACTGTAATGCCCTTCAACAATTAAACTGGCTTGAACTACCCCACCATCTCTCCTTCATCCAACTTTCTTATGCACATAAACTTAGCTTTAAACCCTCTCTCTGCCCATCCCTTTCTAATGCACATAAACTTATCTTTAAACCCTCTTTCTGCCCATCCCTTAACTCCTCCCTCAAACTGCACCAGGCTGATAGACTACTCAGGTAAAACAATCAAAACCTACTTGAAGTATACAAGCCTGCTTGTACTCCAGGCAAATTCCTTTTATCCTTCTCTCTATCCCAACTCTGAAATGCCCTCCCTTCTCAAATTCATGCCACCAACAACCACTCCACCTTCAAAACCTTGCTCCATTCTCACTGGTCATCCCTCTGGGAATGCTCCTGCTCCCATCCCACCTGACTCTCCTCTATTTCACCAGATCCTACCAACCTTTCTTCTCTAATTTTCATAACTCAGTACCTCTTCGGTACTTCTCACACCCTACCTACCTCTCCCTCTAATTTTCATATCTCGACTCCTCACTGTCTAGTTCCTACCTGCTCTCCTCCTACACTATTACTTCTCAGTGAGTGGTGGTTCAGTGGCAGGTCCATCCTGCATTGTCTTCATTCCTGTGCCACAGCCTTGGCTCTGTTGGTAGCATTCTTTATCATATCATTGGGCCTATGTCTGACACCCTTGTCATCATAACCATGGCCACCTACAGCATTCACATCATCACCACCAGACACTGCCATGGTTGGTCTTATCAGCTGAGTGATAATGGAGGCATGCACAGGACTGATACCTTCTTTGTTGCTTTAGGTTTTACATCTTCATAGTGAAGTAAAAAATATATATATCAGACACACCACAAAATACAGCCAGGGCTGGGGGTTACCATCATGTGGGTATCAGAATTTAAAATATTAATAACATATATGAATAAGAAGATCTAAGTAATGCCTGTAAAACCCCCCATATTCTCCATCCATGGCAATATCAACAACAGAATATAGCAAAAATTGATGTCTGGGAAATAGAACAACATAAGCTTCACAAATCAGACATGTATTGACATTCTCAGAATGTATATTGGTAGCAAGTAGTTTTCCACAATTTAAAAGAGGGATGTTTCTTTTTTTTTTGAATAAACACCTGATCACTACACTCCGAGCGGTATATAAACTGTAGAAGTTTCTTGTCATATTTATAGCAATCAGTTTGCTACAGTTTACATGAGAGAGAAGTTGTTTCTTTTGTTCTTTATTTTGCAAAATTTTACATGTAATAAGACTACCAAGATGATGCTTTGCATCGTGTTTCATTCACTGTCAGTGGTGACTACCACTGAATGACAATCCACTTGCTAAAGGAAGAGCTCACATATTTATTTTTCCAGCACAGTCCAGCTATCAGTAGCATAAATGAGAATATTGGTAGTGCTCTTTAATCAGCACTCTGGACAGTACTAAATGCCAAAAATACACCTGTTATGTAGCTGTCTCAGTGGCACAACATGCTAATGAGGTATGTTTGCAAGAAGAGCACAAGCGGTGCAGTGTTTGAATCAACATTAGGGACAATTTTATTTTAGGGTTGACAATAAATTTTTATTTGTAGTAATTGATCCAAGCTTGCAACTGCAATATAAAATTAGAATGTTACAACACAAATGTGTGTAAAAGGTGATAAACAAGATAACTGATCTGTGTCACCTGCAGTTCTCACAGTTATGATTATCATAAAAACACACTTGTTTGTGCTTGTGTTTACAAATTGTTCTAGTGCAAAAGTATGAGGCAGTACTAATTAACAACAGAGTGATGTGTGAAATGTGGAGAGTTCAGCAACAGGGTTTTAAAACTATATATGAACATGGTTTCTGGAAATAATACTTATTATCCCAAGAGTACATTGTACTGATATATGCCTGTAAACAACATATAGCCCCTTCCTCAAAAAGTCTTATAACATGAATGCATCATGATGTCAATTAAAAAAAAAAACACAACAAGCTTTCAAATGTCAAACAGAGTTAAACATGTCAGTGTTTCACTGTATTGTCATGGGTGTAGGGTTGAAATATAAATGTTTTGACATTTATTTCAAAGGAGGGATCCTTACTGTCAACATTTTACTTATATAGGAACAAAAAGTTGAGAAATCACAATGATTTATGATATAACATTTTTTGGCTTCATCCTTTGCATGATATTTGGTATTGCATGTTGAGGCCTGTCAGGGGTGGTCATCACTAAATTACCATTCAGCTCCCAAGGCAAAAACTCAAAAAAATTATTTCACATGTGCAAACAGTTAGCTATTAGTCATGCAAATGAGATTATGGTGATGGTGTACTTTAATTAGCACTCTGGACAGTACTGAATGCAGAAAATACACCTGCATACCTCTCAACTGTCCCTGATTTTCAGGGATGTCCCTGATTTTGACTCAAATTTTAGCTCTGTCCCTCTTAATCCCTCCTAAAACTAGTGACTTTTGGAGGAAAGGTGATGAATTACACTTAATGAATAATGACAATAATTAAGAGTTATAGACTTCTTTTACTTCAGAAAATGTGTATTAATTCATATGCTCTGATTCTGTCAATGTTTCAAGTTAATAGCACTAATAGTTTGAGTGTCCCTGATTCTCCCTGATTTTTTTCGTGACTTGTCCCTGATTCTGTTGAAATTTGTCCCTGATTGGTTGAGAGGTCTGTACACCTGTCATGTGACCTTTTCAGTTGTTCAATATGTTAATGCAGCAAGTTCTGAAGAACAGCCCATGTGGTGCAGGGCTTGAATCCACATTAGGGATTGTTTTAATTTATGAATCAGTATAAAATTTTGTCATTTCATTTTTTCTCTATGTTTGAACTTGAAGTACATTTTCAAATTAGAAGATGAATGCTACAATAGCTGTGTCTAATGGATGCCAAACAAGTTAACAGTAATCTTTGTCAACTGTGTTACTCATAGCACTGATAACAGAAAGGTTAAAGCACACTTGCATGTTCATTAAAAATAGTTATTCTGCAAAAGTATGAGGCATCACAATTAACGTTAGAGATTGGCTTCAGTGGAATAAGATTTATCAGTACTCCATGTGAGTACTGTACTGATGTATGCTGTGTAGAAAACATATCCTGTAAACTTTTTATGGCCCCTTCCTCAATATGTGTTATAACATTGCTGCATCATGTGTTTAATTAATGCAACAGTCCATCACACAAAGTCAATATTGTAAAAGTCTTTAATTTTATCTTTGTGCAACAGTTGGCATGGATGTCAGTATGCAGGAGTATATATAAATATAATAAAAATGAATGTAATGAGAAAATATGTGCATACACTTAAACTTTGCCATCTGCCATGGAAATAAGCTTGTTTCTTCATGGATCAGTTAGCATTATAAATATTAAAAAAAAATAATGTAATGGAAACTTTCAGCAGAGACACATATATGCCCCAAACTATTAATCCAGTAAAGGAAAAAAGAGATGTGCAATAGTTACAGGGTTGTCAGAATTAGGTCTAGCCCCAGTCATGTTCAAAACTGTACATCTCAACTTACATCCTAGGAATGTCAGTTCTCATGTGGCATTAACAATTAATATACATAATGAAGAATTCCATGCTCCTTTATGTCTATGGGATTGAGTCACAGCTGCTATCCCTCACAGCTTTTGCACTTTGCGTACCATCAAAGCATTATGAACTAGCTAACGGACACTTGCATAAAGACAAAGCTGACTGAGAGCAACATTGGTGAGATTCTGATGTCATATTTGTTGGTGACAATGTTCTTGTTATGACTGACATCAACCATTACAGAGAACATGCCAAGAAGTGCCAATATATCATTTAATATTTAACTGAAAGATCATCATTAAATGGAAGCTGCTGGAGCCACTGTGGAACAGTTGTACATGCACTGATCAGTAGACATGGTGGAGTATTAATCCCATGCTTCACATCTAAAGTGGACATCAAAGGAATTATACCACAATTTCATTCCATTCCATTTGTGTGCTTTGTATAGCACAGATTCAGTTGACCAGCTTAACTGTCATTGGGCAAAAGTTGGTACATGTGAGATCCAAACTCATCGCCAATGCCCTGCCATTTTTCCTGATATCCTTAAGAAGACATGGTAGGCAGTGATGAGGATATTCTTAATTTAGAGCAGAAAGGTCATGTCAGGAAGAGGCCAGGATCTTTGTTAGACTTCTCATAAAGTTTAACAGCTGCTGCAGGAAGACTATACTGGGTCCCAGTACAAGGCTGAGGCTTGGAATTGCTTGGCTAAGGCTGTCACCAGTGCAACTGGCATCCCATGCACTAGTGAACAATGACATTACCATTACAGTAACTTGAAAAGGCCTCCTTCACCAATGAGAGGATTATTTCAGAAACAATTATCCACCTGAGTTGTGTAATTATAGTAGTCCATTAGCCAATACAATACCATGGCTTGCCAATAAAAAAGGCATTCATTCTTTTTTTTTTATTCTGTTTTATATAGCTTCTGAAGAAATAGAAGGGAATAGTGAGACACAAAATCCACGGTGGTGCAGCAGTAGCATTGTTGCCTCACAGCAGAGGTTCTCCTGTTTTATTCTCAGCTGGAGTTCAGGGAGTCTGTGTGGAGTCTGCATGTCCTCCCTGCAGTTGGGTGGGCATTCAAAAGACATGCGTAAATGGACGTGCCTTCACTGAAGGTTGAACGTCGAGCTGGTACCTTGGCGTTTGTCAAAATCTACTGCCAATCATTAGCGGACTGGAGTTCTGCTGTGGTGACCCCTAACTGGGAAAAGCCGAAAGACAACAACAACGTCAGGAGAGGCTACAACACCTCAGAGAAGCACCTCAGAAGGGCACTGGGTAAGTATGTCTCAGGTATGACTGCTAATCACTTTATCAGTTCTGAGGGCATCAGTCTATAATTGCTTGACACAGTCACAAATGAGTAGGGATACTATATACTGATATTACACACTTGACTTGGTCCAATTGGCCATGCAACATTTTTGTCACACCCCCTTGATGCAGTGACTATCCAAAGTCCTCAAATTAATTGTAGAAATACACAGGATGTGAACAAGTGGACAGCCATGGCATTCTCCCACCACCGTCCTTCACATTACTTTATTTTTCCCCCAGTGTCATACCTGCTGCTTGTCCTCATCCCATTTTCAGCACTGTCCTATCAACCCTTTCTCAAACTTGGCATTGCAGACCAATGGCAAATGATGGCAAATGACAGTTCACATACTAGGGCAAAAACTGAAAATTTTGCATTCGGTCACAGTAATATGGTTGCACAACTGTCTTTAACCCCAATACATAATAGAAAGCAAGAAAGAAAGTAGTACAAGGAGACAGTTATTCTGATATGTTTAAGAAGCAGCAGAACTTACTGTACATCATACAGGCTATTTCAATTTTCATTACTGTAATGAAGGTGATGCACACACTCTCCCTTGCTTTATACTGCTCTAATTGTCTCTTCAAATCAGTAATGTATTTAGGGTGGGGTGAGAGAGGCATTTGCACTGGGTACAAAGTGTTTGTGACATGCAATCAGCCAGTTCCGATTCTTAATACAATATTTGCTTTTAAAAGCTGGTACTGCATTTGTGGTCAACTCTGAGTGCTGTAATGTTCTGTGTGTGGGATCTAAACTGTATCAATTGCTTTCTATATTGTAGCAAACAGTAACAAGAGTTTAAAAGTAAAGAAAAATACTTTTTTAACTAAACCTGTAGCAATCCATGTAAGCAGGGACTGAACCTGTTGGAGGAGCCTTCTCCCAGAGTAAATATTACTTCTGACTGGAAGCATTATAGTCACAGATACACTGACACTAGTTAGCCATTGATTTGAACATCTGCCTAAGTCCACACTCTAGAGAACAATGTATCAACTGCCAGTGCCACAGGAAATGTTTTACTTCAATTGTTGGATAGCTTTTTTGTAGTGTACAGTTCATATGTTTGTGTGAAGAGGAATGTGTTTTGACATACAGACAAAAAATATGTTCATCACAAGTCACTATATACTGCAGTAAACTCATGCATCACTGTATTTATTGAAATATTTATAGTATGAATGATATCTATGAGTGTTACATTAAGGTGTATTGACCATTTATATGATGGATGATAATCACAGCTGTCAATTATTAGAGTACCATCCATTGATTCCTTTCTGTTAATCACTGTCTGACATCATTTATGTAGCTCATGGATCATTGTGCAGAATTTGTGATGTGTGTACATGGTGCAAGGTAACTATCAGGCATACATGCCAAACATATATTAGCACATTCATCAATAATTATCGTCAAGTATGTGTTCAATGGTTCTACTTCATTGGAACACAGTTGGTAGCGTAATAGGTTCATAGGTGTACACTAGGCTAACTTCTCTGAAGGGCCATTTTATGTCTAGCCAGATCTCAGAATCAGACCCTGTACCTTGTTTCTGTGAGGTGAATACCTTAACCATTATGTCAAACTTATCTCCAAAAATGCCCTAGTCAAATGATTACAATTTTATTATAAGTTGATAATTGCAGAATAATAATCTTTTGGTTAATGCACACTAATTGATTTTACTTGGATTTGAGCCCACACACAGAAATGTTGTCTAACATTTACAAAAAGGAATGTTCAACAGCTGCAAACTAAGAAAACTCTGAAACAAACCAACCCATTCAAAGCCAAAATAAAGTTGCTCCATGGCAACAGCTTATCAGAAATCCAATTTTTTATTAAATGCAAACATTAAAAAATCATAATATAACTGCTTTTGTATGCCTCTGCAGACTTTATCAGATACAAAATGATAAAATCAAATGAATGAATTTAAAAATAAATAACACCCATCAATATATTAGTACACACCCACCCCTTCTAACAGCATTTAAAGTGGCCCAACACCTTTTTTCCTTTAATCTGCACACCAAATAAATACAATGTATAACAATACTAAAATACATCTATTAAAAACACCCTACCAAGCTTCCGCCACTTTCAGCTGATTTATTACAAGATCAGGCAGACCACAACTGCTCTTCCAGGTGAAAACATTGCACTCAACATACCCATTCTATATCTAAAATATAGGCAAATGGATTAAAAGAAAACTAAAAGCATTAAAAAGCACCAAAAAAATACAAAAAACAATCGATTGCAAATAAAAATATTTATAAATACACATTACAAAACCACATTAAAACAAATTCACAAGGTTACAATGTATATTAATCATCACACCCATGTATGGTACTAATAGTACTAATCTACAAAAACCAACAATGGTCTCAATGGTACATTTAAACACTGACTACATTCTCCATTAAGGCTTTAACTTCACAAATACAATAAACCCCATACCATTTCCTTGACTCTCTCAAATCTAACGGTGTTTTCACCAGCACTTCACCATAATGTGTTGTTAATACTTTTGATGTGTTTACCGTGTTTAAGGTAATAATTGAAGTGTACCTACCTTCCCTTCGTTAATTACAGAAATACTATCTGTATATCCCTCCCGTACTCTATCTTCATTATACATTACAAAAATCAAGTATAACCGTCAAGTGGTACACTAACATGTCTGGTACAGCAGTTCCCCTACACTGGTTCTTATGTGCAGTAAACTATGACCTAGGATATAGACTAGCATAACTAGGATTAAGTTTCACCTAATGCTGTTCCCTAGTGCATGTATCTGGTCCGCCTGTAGTCCTGCTTCTGATTATCAGCCACTCTTTTATTTTTAAAATCTCTTATCGTAAAAAACTCTGTTAAACTGTTGTCCTTTATCATCAATGCTTGCCTACTTGTTCTGTGGAGTATCTTATTGTTGCCTGTACATTTCTTATTTTTTAGTATCATTTTTCAATTTTGTAAGGCTGCATTACTTTAATGTACTGTGAGAATATTTCTGTTGACTCACATGGTTCAGAGATTCTACCTTATGTCCCAAATAGGTCTGGCTCCTCTAACTGTCTCAGAGGTCAAGTTATTTCATTTGCTTGACAAGTTTCCTCTATCACTCTTATCTTTCTGTTCTATATTGTTTTGTGTTCTAAGTTTCTCCGCATTATCTGCATCTCCCCCATTTCATTGAGAGACATTCCTGGATTGATTCTGTTCAACATTTGAGGTGTGCTGAGGTGCATGCTATCTTTTGTGTAAACATTAGATCACTGTTCCCTTCCTAAACATTTAGTATATTTTAGTGCCTTGTGCACTTATAATTTCTATGTTAACAAAACATCTCAAAGTGAAGACCTATACATGAACATTTAAAAAAGTTAACAAGGCATGGCTAGCTATAGTAATACATCACAAACAGTTCTAAGAGTTCTATAGGTCTCCCCCCAATAAGAAATAAAAACCAATCTAAAAACCTATAAGTCAAAATTATCAGTTACCATTTAAAGTCAAATTCACAATTCATAATTACATTTATGTGATTAATACATTACAGCCCACTTGCTCTCTTTGGGGCCCCCATGCTGTCTCTAGCTGGCTACCCCGAACTGATTTGCCAGTAGACCTAGTCCAGTATTTAGTTACCACCATAGTAGTCCCCCAGTAGACCATGTAGTGTACCTTATTCCCATCCACCATATCTCTATCAATCCTGGAGTTACACTCCCAAAGTGAAAAAACCATTATGAACCACAACAAATTTGGACCAACAGCTAAGTGACACTAAGTCATTAGTAACTAACAGCTTCCACTCACAAAATCACATGTGTCTTCACATGCAAATCTGTATAAGTGTCTCTCAAAATGTTTAGACTCCCTCTAAGATATAATTTTGACCTTCTCATGCATCAACAAAAAATTTCTCCACAAAAATACAAAAATCTTCAGAGCTTTATTAATTTATATAATGTTTTACTTTAAGAGTTCAGTAGCTTTAATAAGTTTTTGTTTGTTTTATATAATAACTGTTGCACTGTTGTTGTGTCCACTAACTCTAACTCTATTACTTTCTATATATTTACGACTGTACATAAGACAACAGTACTATTTTCAACAGTGGATATGATATTATTATTTATGTATGTATTTTGGGAGGTGAACGACAGTACAGACAACAGACAATTGGTGCTGTGTGAGGACAGGATACACTATTAAGGCGAGACATGATGTTGGGGTAGTGATGCAGAATGCAGCAAGCAGAATGGAGGAAGTGGAATGTGGAAGATGTACCTGAGAGAGAGGGCAAAGAAAGCTAAAAAGGATCTCTTTTCCTAAATTTATTATTATAGTTTATCAAATTGTTTTTTTCCTTTTTTTGGCTGTTAACTGTATGTGTTAAGAGTTGTCTTTGCGTTGTGTGGTAAAAACAAACAAAAAAAAAGCTCTCTTTGTTTTCCACCTTTTTTGCCACTCTTTGTTTGTAGCCTTTTTCCGTGAGTTTTTTTAACTGCTTGTTTTGTTACTTGTCTTACCTGCAACAGGTGCTGCAAATCAACTGAGTTTTTACTCCTTACTTTGTCTGTGAAGACAAAAACGTGTAATTTTCTAAAACAAATAAAACAACGCTTCTACCCTTTACCTGTGAGATGTTTGATAAGCCTAGTGCCCTGTAGGTAGTCCTGGCATCAGACCTCCATGCCTACTGCAGAAGTGTTGTTCAACCACTATCTGCAAGGCCGCTAACTGTAAATCATTAGTTTGTTTGTGCATAAATAAACAGGCCTCTCAAATATTGCAACAGCAAGGGGCTGCAATTAATACAGTAAGTGACCTTCATATGAAAGAGTTGGCAGTGACTGTTTTTATGTTTTTTTATAGATTTTTTTTTTTATTTTTTAAGTGGGAGGGCTGGCAGTCCGGGATGAGCTGCCCTGCCCCCAAAGCCCTGCTGCCCAGGCGCCCTGAGGCAATTGCCTCACTTTGCCTCTCGTAGTTATGCCACTGAAAACACCCTTTTAGCATGTTACTTATATAAAACTTTCCTACTTAAATTAATATTTTATACGCTTATAAAAATTAAAGTATAAAAATATAAAATGTAAATGGGTATTCATAATAAATATATATTTAAATAATCTTTAACTTTTAAAGTTACAAAAATAAACATAAACCCAACGGAAGGAATTATAGCATAATGGTTGAGGTGCCCACCTCAAAAACAGAAGGTTTGAGCAGGCAAAATATAGCCCATTTCCCATATCAAAAATTACACCCATGCTAACTTGGTAAAAACAAGGAATCTTAACCACTAAACATATGGAACATCAGTGCAGCAATCATTTGCATTAGGAGGTAGATAGATTGCACTGCTATAAACTCCTTGTATTTTGGCTGCAAAAAAAAAATCATACAAAAGTACTAGAAGCCACTGAAATTACTTACAGTCTGCCACAATCACTTATGGAGTCACACTTATGCCAAGCTCATTTGTGCAACTAATGGCAAAGTACTAGTACAAGCATAATTATTTTCTGAGCTCTTGAACTTGTAAAGTGAAGTAGCAGTGGCCTATAGTCCTCCATTACAAGCACCATGCAAATAATAATTACAGTCATAAAGACATGTCTGAGTCTGAGCCATTTCAAAATGTGTGTGTATTTTGTTAATGTTTTCTGCTCATCATTTCAACATCTGTCATGATCATTAAAGTAAAGTGTTCATAATATGGCTAATGCAGTCATACCTCTTCACAGTTTACAAATTTGCAGAATGTCCAGATGTGTCATATTGTTGTGTCCCTCATACAATTTGTGTTTAACTAGAAATTCAGTTTATTGTGAAGTCCCTATCCAATAACTTACATCTAAGTGTTTAACCTAATATCTTTCATAAAATGTAGACTAATGCTAAAATTGACTCTGAACTTACCTCTCTTTCTTCTTCTACACTTTTCAAAAAGAAACTTGAAGTATATCCAACTAGCCACTGTCTATGTCCCTGTACTAACCCAGACTAATATTCTCTCATCCAATTATCTTTATCATCCATTTCTTCCTTTGCTTTTCCACCTCTACTCAGTTTTCTCATATAGTCCACTTCCTACCTCTATGTCAGACTTATTCTTCCCTAGATAAACATAACTGTCTTCTCCCCTATAACTCTCTGTATCTACCTCTTAACCAAATTTCTCCTATCTCTGTTCTCTTATACTAGTCTCTCCTGCTGCTACTTACTTTAACTTTGTTCTAGAATCTCTTCATCCTTCTAAATACTTCATTCCCACAGTGATTGACCGTTGGGGAATACAAAAAAAAAAAAAATAAAAAAATAATTTGTTCTACTGTCTTATATCACATATGCTTTTCTACTTTGAAGCACATATTATTATTTTTTATGACTAGTATTGCTAATGAACTTTTATGTCTTTAAACTGAATTATTAATGTGATATATATTTTATGTGGAGCTTTTCTCCCCGGGCCTCTACTGAAAATGGACATATATCCAGTTAGACTAGCCCGGTCAACAAATGTAAAATAAATAAATAAATAAAATTGTTACTGTAACAAAGTCATAAATCTATAGCAGCAATGATTATAAGCTGTTTTTAGTGTTAGAGCCTTTGTCTCCTATCACTTTTGGCCTTGTCCAGATGTCTTGCACTTAAGGATAGTATAAGCAAGGGTGGGATTTTGGCAGACTATGTAATGACCCTACACTGGACCAGTAATCAAGGAGCCTCAGTACTCATCACTGGCACCTGTGGGAGGACATTCACTGGGAAGATAACAGGCATACACACAGCATTTCCAGATGCAGCTCTCTGCATCAAGTGTAATTTCCTTTAAGAGCACACAGAGACCACAGTCAGTCCAGAGCTGTTTTCTCCCTCTTTCTCCAGATCCCCTGTAAGACTCCCCACTGGTACAGCTATAGAGTTGAGATCTCAGCTGAGTGACCAAGCCAAGATCTCCAGCACCCTCTCTGTCCAACCAGTGCTTCATGTCCCTGGTCAAATAATTGACACATGCACTCTTTGAGGTTTGATTCAGACACACACACACACACACACACACACACACACACACACACACACACACACACACACACACACACACACACACACACACATAGGAAAGGCTGGCACAGGTTTACTAGCTATGTCCCCTTCTGCCCAGACTATAAGTTAGTTACCACTGCTACCATTGACTCCTTATCAGCTACTTTAGGGCCCTTAAAAAGGAGTGTCCAATCTTACTGTGTAATAATACTAATACAAATGGTAGTTTGACCAAAAGCACGGCTATTAGGAGTGGCCCACACAGTGTCATCAAATAAATATGCAAGTACTTTGAAAACTTAAATATCTCTACACAGACCAGCTACAACAAAAGGTTTAAATATATTTAATAATAAATAATGAACAGACAAGAAATATTTAAAACAACATTGAAGAACAGTCTCAGATAAATAAAGAAGAAGAATATCTAAACTAAACTTCACTATATTCCTGACTGTATCTAAGAGAATTACTATGCCCTAAAAACTTACTAATAGAGCAAGGCAGATATGGTGAATTGTTCTTTTTGTTGTTGTCAAGTCCAAGACAGAATGCAGAATGCTCTGTCTCACTGGGAGACTTTTCACAATAATATCTAAAATATTACTGCTGGGATAGCTTGCAGAATTACATCATTTCTTGTCATCTGACTTCTAGTTCCCAGGCAAAACCCCCATTGCTGAAGCTGGCAGTATTTAGCATCTGCCTGTAAAAATACTCATACAAGGGCTTTTGCTCAGATTGCTGGCAGTCATAAAACAATGGCATTCCTTCATGCTTCCAAAGTAGCAATTAGTTCACCCCAAAGACAATGCAGAAAGCTTCCTAGTAGAGACTTTGTGTCTCTACCTGTATTGAAGCATCTATAAAGTAATTCAATTTCAGATATTTTTCTAAGGTTTTCTGGACTGAGGTTAACCTCGTTTATTCCAGTTTCCACTTGTCAAAGGAAAAACAACTTCAAAAAGATCAACACATGGCAGGTTCAGGTTAAGGCACTTTAATCTTGCAGCAAGGAGACAAAAATGTGCTAATACAGAGTTTGTCTAACTAGAATCAGGAAGTGAAGCTATTCTTATACATTTCTTACAAGACATTGATTACTAAGCTGACGTAATAAATCACAAGTTCTTTCAATATTATTTCATAGCAGCTGTTTGTCCATGATTTTCTGCTGGCATATCAAGTTTACAAAAAAAACTTCCTAAGAAAAACAACGTGGCCTTGATGACCACCGGTCAGATACAACTTCTCACTATGCAATGTTACCATTCAAGGTACTATGGCTAATTTGAGCACAAAGCAAGTACAGATTATAGTTCATTTCTTCAAGCAGTCTTTGTTCAACTGTATCTATCTTTTCTGCAGCTGTGCATGTTCTCATAACACGAACAGAGCTGATTGTTCAAGTTCAATAACATTATAGAAAACAGTATTGTTCTATTCATTATTTTCCTGACCTAGCAGATAATCACCTGCTTCTTAGTAAATTTCCAAAAGGCATAAACATGAATTTTGCTGTGCTTGCAAATACTAGGTCAGAGAGCATCTTGCAGTTTGAAAAGCATCTGTAGTTTCATACAAAACTAAGCTGTACATAAAATAGAATGAAATGTGTTAACCCTTTTAGCTTCTAATAAGCACTAAACATATACATTAATACATATTTTTCTAACATTTCCCCCCTGTTAATACTTTTTATTCTATTTTCAAAAGCATAAACAGTTTGCTTCTTCTCCTAACCTCTTTCTGTTCAGAATTTGCAGTTAAGAGAGTCATTCAGTTTAGACTTATGAAAGTGTTTCATTTTTCAACAGTTCTTCAATTTCAGTACTTTGATACAAAGTCTCAGAAACTGACATGTCTATAAAATCTTTGATTAATCTTTTTATGTATGGAATACCACAACAAACACACACTCCTAATAGGAGTAATCCCACACAAATGGCAATCAGGATGTTCATTAGGATGCTACCCCACCCCCCAAACAAATTCTGGAAAAAATCCGTCAGTGGGTTTGGGCCTGGTTTGGTCATGGCCGACACTTGCTGAATCACCTCAAGATGGTCGTTTATTTCATGCTGGTTGTTAGGAATATATGAATAGCACTCCTCTTTTATTAAAGCACACACCTTTTGCCGCTAGGGTGAAGTCGAGAGCCATGTGGTTTTGAAGCACCACAGTTCTCATACCGTTCAATTCATCAGTTACTAATTCAAGAGCAGAAAAAGTTGCATTGCTCATTACTTCGAGAAGTTTGGACAGTTTTCTCAGCTCCCAAATCGATTTCACTGCGCCATATGCAGGGGCTATACCTGCCCACGATATAATAGTGTCACTCAAGTCCATGTGTGTCAGTTTATCTTTGTTTTTCACTGAGTTATGGTTTCTTCAGCCTGCTTTAATTCATCCCATTGGATTCTCAGGTCTCTTGATTGGATTTCCAGGTTTCTTGGTGACCTCTCTGACATTTCAAATTCTTCCCTGAGGCAAAACTGCAGTGTGTCGTATGGCCGGAACCAGGTAACCCAAAAAACAACTGCCGGACCAATTCTCAGGTAACCATTTGTATGCCTTTTTCCCACACACAAAATAACAATTTTCTACTTTAGTATTAATATATACTTGCCCTGCATGAAACATTTTCTTATCAATGATAGATAGTTGTTTAAAAAGAACAGGATTATGTTGTACTTCATCAACCGTTTTGTGCATTGATTCTAAATATGAGTCATAGTTTGTATCACAAATATAACCTGCATTATTAGCTTTGGTATAACATTTGTAAGGAACAGTCACATTACAATTGCTCCAACCTACCTGAACAGTATCATTTTTGTAAAAACATACAATTCCCTTTTGTGTAACAGGCAGGTACAATGCTATTTTGTCTTGTGATTTCACAGTTGTAGTATTAAAAATCAAATTTTCCCAGGTCTCATTGACCCCTAGGGGGACAGCAGTCATTAACTATCCCCCGTATGCTGTTAGTATAGCTGTTCAAATCCAGCAATTCGAAACATTAAAAGTTTCAGCATACACATATTTAATTGCTTGGTAAGTGTTAAAGTTCGGATGCCAGTCTATGAGTAATGCATCTCGTTTATTCAGTTCAGCTCGTGTGGCTGGAAAAAGGAAAGGCCACAACAAAAATATCAATGTTATCAGTACGGTTAACAGAATGATCATGCAATACTTCTGAGGTTGTTCTGTATTTCTATTTGCTCCGTATCTAGTCATTTTGTTCTTGTGTAACAGTAACAAGTTTTTTGTCCAATTCAAAGTTTTTAACCAATTTACAGTGTGTTAGATGAATCCAGGACGCTCGCTCTGCGATCTTGACTGCAGTGGGTGTTGACAGTAGCACTTGGTATGGCCCTTCCCACTTCGGTGATGTCCAATTCTTTCTCTTGATGACTTTCACCCAGACCCACATGCCTGGGACTACTGCTGCTTCCGATGGTCTGGTTTGTTCTTTATCTGAAACAGAATTTAACTGCAAAAGTTGTTTATTACTTAAAAGTCATCTCATGTATTCTGCGAGTGAACTGTCAGCCTCCTGGTCTGCAGGCATGAGAGGTTTCCACTGAGGTATATAGTATGCCCTCCCAAATAATTTTTCAAAAGGAGTTAACCCCTTTGCATTCAGAACAGTTCTCATGCTCAACAATGCCAGAGGCAGGCAGTGCACCCAGTTCTTTTGTGTCTCACTAATTAATTTCCTAAGTTTATTTTTCAAAACCCCATTATGTCTCTCTACTAGTCCTGCAGATTGTGGGTGGTATGCACAATGGTTCTTTAAGGAAATTCCAAAATATTGGCTCAACTGTTGTATAGTTTGATTTACAAAGTGTGTGCCATTGTCACTATAGATCTTTTCTGGTATGCCAAATCTAGGAATAATTTCTTTAACAAGGATTTTTGCAACAGTGGCTGCATCTGGATTTTTGGTCGGAAAAGCTTCCACCCATTTGGAAAACATATCTATAATGACAAGACAATACTTCTTATTTTTGCATTTGTTCAGTTCTATGAAATCCATACAGATAGTATGGAACGGGTACGGTGGTGCAGGGAAACTCCCTTGTTTAGGCTTCAACGCCCATTGTGCATGATGCTTGTTACAAACATGGCATGCTGCACAAAAATTTTTTGTGTAGTTTGTAAATCCATATGCTGTGAACACTCGGTTCACTAACTGTACCATCCCCCCTGTTGAGACATGGCACTGCCCATGGCTCAACAAAGCTGCATATCTAAACAAATTAGACGGCAAAATCGGTTTTCCTTCTTTGGAGATGTACAGCCCTTTCTCAAGAATTGCTCCTCGTTTTATCCATTTCTGTTTTTCTATTTTCATAGTAAGTGTCTGCATTGTTTTTAACATTTCTAAATCTAAAATCTCAGAAGGCTGTAATTCCTCACTCAAAAGAAATACTTCTGAAGCTGAAGCTGCCTGCTTTGCAGCTGTATCAGCTCTCGCATTACCTTTTGAAATCCTATCCTGTTGCTTGGTATGAGCTACACATTTACAAATAGCTACCTTTTGAGGTAACTGAATAGATTCTAACAAATCTAAAATAAACTGCGCATGATTAATCGGTTTACCAGTAGATGTTATCATTCCTCTATTCTTCCACTGTTGTGCAAAAACATGTACAGTAGAAAAAGCGTACTGGCTGTCAGTAAAAATGTTCACACATTTACCCTTTGCCAAGGTACATGCCCTTGTCAAGGCAATCAATTCTGCTGCTTGTGCAGATAAGTTGTGTGGTAAAGACTTTGCTTCTAAAATCTCAGTATCAGAAACTACTGCATACCCCACTAGGTTCTGCCCTGTAGGACCCCTTCTGCATGAGCCGTCCACGTAATATGTCACCTCAGCATCATCCAAGGGAACATCCATTAGATCTTTTCTAGGCAGTGTCTTTTGCTCAATCTCCTGCAGGCAGCTGTGTGGTGTGCCATCCGCAGGGGTCGGGAGCAAGGTAGATGGATTTAAAGTTGTACATCGTTCAGTTGTCATATGAGGTTGGCTCAAGAGTATAGTCATACAGGAAAGATGTCTAGCAGGAGAAAGATATGCTACTTTTTCTTGCAGTAAAATAATCACAACTGCATGAGGCACTCTCAATGTGAGAGGGTGGAACAACACTACTGAGGCCGAAGCCTGTACTGCCATTGCAGCTGTGACTACTGCTTGTACACAGTGGGGCAGGGATCGCGCCACTGGGTCCAGCTGTGATGAATAGTAAGCTATGGGGCGTTGCTTGTCCCCATGTTGCTGTGTTAACACTGATGTCATATAACCTTGCTTACAATCTACAGTTTGGAAAAAACGTTTATGATAGTTTGGTAATCCTAAAACTAATGAGGATGCTATCAATTGTTTCAGTTTGCAGAAAGCTGATTCTGCTTCTGGTGTCCATTGTAATAAATCTTGTGCTGCCATAGGCTTCTTGTATATCAAGTTGGTGAGTGGAGCAGACTCCAAGGCATAGTTTGGAATTCAACTCCGACAGAAATTAGTCGTACCCAGGAAGGACATCATTTCCTTCTTGGTAGTTGGTTTGGGTGCTTGTAAAATTGCTATTTTCCTATTTTCATCTAATGTTTTGCCTTCTTTGGATATTACATATCCCAGGTATTTAACCTGCTTTTTCCAAAGCTGCAACTTGTTTTTGTTTACTTTATGTCCTTGAGTGGCTAAAAATTTTAGTAATGCTATGGTATCTTCTCTGCATTCTTGCTGGGTGGGGGCTGCCAGCAGGATGTCGTCTACATAAAGTAAAATCTGACTGCCTCTCGGTGGGCTAAATCCCGCCAAGTTGTTTGCCATCTCTTGTGCGAATATTGTTGGACTTTCACAATACCCCTGTGGTAGTCGGGTGTATGTATACCTTTTTCCCTGAAATGTGAATGCAAACCAATGTTGGCTGTCAGGGTGTATCGATATCGAAAAGAACGCATTGCTAATATCTACCACAGAAAAATACTTCTGTTGAGGCTTCAAATCATTCAATAGGGTGTGTGGATCTGGCACCGTAGGTGCTCTAGGTATTACTGCATCATTTACAGCTTGTAAATCTTGGACCATACGCCATTCTCCATTTGCTTTCCTGACAGGAAATAAGGGTGTGTTACATGGTGAATCAGGAGATTCTACCAGTACTCCTTCCTTAAGTAAAGCTGCTATTATAGGTTTGATTCCTACTTCTGCATCTTTCCTTAAGGGATACTGTCTCTTTTGTGGTCTAAATGCTGATTTTGGCGTACTAGTAACTGGTCCTGCTGTACGAATTAGTCCTACATCTGACTTCCCTGTTGACCAGAGAGTTTCTGGTATGCTCCGTAAGGCGTTTTCTTCCTTTTCTAGTAAGAGTGCTAATCAGCTGTCCTCACTAGACTGCAAGTGTACAGCTGGGTGTGTCTGTGTTATCCAATTTAACTTCTGCTTTTGTACTCCCTGTTCTGACAATTCTAACTCTGTCTGTTTTTCCCACTTTGTGACTTTTTCTCCTAGGTCTGCCCATTTCACATTCTTGTCCTTAGTTAAACTAACATGTGGTAATCGATTAGATTTATAGAGTGCAAAGAATTCCTGGGGCAATGAACAGCTAACTACACTGTTTCCTTCTGTGTCCCAGTACAGATTACGTAATACTAATCTGTTTGCATGGTTTTTAAACAGTTCTTGGTCATATTCCTTATCAGGTCCTGGTGTGCTACAGTAATACAGAGTACAGTGCAACAAATGCTGTTTATCAGTGTCAAGGGAGGGGGACTTACTGATGGCTATGTTCATCAGTTCTTCAGTTACTGCCCCTGAACCAGTCGTGACCAAGTCCTGGCTGTGCCAATAAAATGTTTCACCCTCCGGTCGCACCACAAAAGTATCCATTTGTCGCTGTGCTTCCATACCCTGCATAGTCGGAACTACTGCTATGCCAAATATCTGCATAAGATCTCTGCCCAAAAGGTTTACTGGGCATTTTTCAGAAACAACAATTTTGCTTTTCTGGGTCATCCCTGAAACAGGGTCAGTTATTGCTATGTTATGGGAGAGTGGCTCCCGATACAGCTGTCCATTAGCTGCTTTCACTAATATGTAATCAAATGATTCTGAATTTTCTGGTAGCTTGGAAGGATGTATCAGGGTCCGTGAAGCCCATGAGTTACACAGGAATTTAACTTCCCTCCCCTCTACCAGAAGTGTAACTTCCGGTTTTGTGTCTGCTAAATAGAGCTCTAGGCTCAATAATGCTAAGTCTAAAATTTCACTTTCTTCACCATCTGTGATTTCTTGTACTTCCTCTATTTCTTCTATCACATTCTCTACTCCCTCTATCACATTTGCATTTGTCTTTTCTCGGTTACTCCCTTCTAGTGATTCTTGACTATCATATAGTCAGTCCTCACCCTCCTTATCTTCCATGGCTACCTTCTTGTTTTGCTTGCAATCCCTTGCTAAATGTCCCTTTTTTCCACACTTAAAACATTCACCCCTTTTCTTTCTCTCTTCAAACTCCTCTGATCGCTTATCAGATTGTTTGTTTCCCGGGGCATTTTTCTTGCCCTTTTTCCCTGACTGTACTACATAAACTTCTGCTCCATCTTCTACAGAAAATACTTGGGCTTTCTTTTTCTTTTTACTGTTAAAATGCCTTTCGGCATGTCTAGCATATTCAAGTAGTGACTGTAATCTACTTGTACGATGGTCTACCATGTGCTTTGTAATAAAGCTGCTTATAGGCAAAATACTGCCTTTCAAAAATGCATTCCTTAGCTGCTGCTCATATGGGGAATCATGTGTTTGGTCTTCAGGTACCTGCATTCCACAATGGTTATTAAAACATTCTAATAATCTAGCATAATATCTGTCAACAGTTTCACCTTCCTGTTGGATGCATTGATTAATGCAAGTCCAGTCTGCCCTAGGCTTCCACTTCTCAGAGATTCGGTCTGTTAGACCTTTCACTCTGTTATCTAGTTCCGCGTTGCTATGTGGGAGTGGCTTGTGTTCTGCGTCACAGGGATTCCAGTTGCCACTGATCATGTGCCAATCTGGACCTACGATTTGTCTAACTACTTTTTCTACTTCTTCTCCATTTAAATGATAACTTAACCTCATGCCCTGTAAGTCTTCTAAGAATTTTCTAAAATTAACTTTTGGATGGGAAATTCCCTCTGTGGCTTTCCGGATGTCTTCCGGTGTCCACGGTCTATATACTAGGAGAGTCGGGTCCTGCCCTGCTTGTCCTGCCTGAGGATTTGGTACTTCTATGAGCGGACATATCTCTTCTTCACTCATAGCTCGTGAATTTTTGTTCATTTGATATAACTCAGTATCCCCTCTTAAGTTACGTGTTTGAGACCTAGTCTCAATGGGATCTCTGACATATGGTCTTGGCTTCGCGGTGACAGCCGGGTATAGCGGAGGTGGACCAGCTTGTCCACTCGCTTCATATTCTGGTATAGGAAGCAGAGGGGGCGGAGGGGCTGATGCTATTACCAAATTATTGTCTTCTTTATCTAGAAACATAGCTTTTGAATTATTAATTTTTGTTCCCTATGGTTTGCTTCCTCAATCCACCTGTGTGCCTGAGGAATGCCTAATTGACATTGCTTTTTTACCTGACCTTTTGCATCAGTTTTAAGCTGTTTGACAAGTTTAATAAGTGAGGATTTTTCTAATTTGCCATCAAATTCATATTTATTAACCCATTTTGTATAGTACCTAACATTGTCAGCACGCTGTAATTGCATATATTTTGCATCTTCAGTTAACGGTGGATCTTGGGAACTTTTTGAGCACTTATTACCCATATTGTTCTGACTGTTAAAAATGTTACGTAACCCTTCTTATTTTCAAGTGGTACCACGATTTTTCTTTATCACAGTTTATCTAGAATAACTGTCTTACCTATTCTGTTTCCCTGATCTATGACAAGACTGCAATCTTCCTGTCCCTGACTTGTATAAAACAAATCTCCTGACAGATGATACAAATCAAGTCCCTGATCTAAAACAGAAAAAAGGTAAATCTCACCTTACCTGAGCCTCCGTGATTGATCGCCTGGTTCGATGTAAAACCGTTAACTTGTCCTCCAGTCGCATATCAGAAAAGTGGCTGGCCTCTTTTGAACGACAATTCAGTTGGAGGTCTTTCAGAGCAGAAGAACCAATGTGGTCTCTTCCCTGTACGGTTTCATGCCACCTGGCCCATCTGACCTGAGGCGAAGTGAGAGTTTCTGGTCCGAAGGACCAATCTGTCAAAGGAAAAACAACTTCAAAAAGATCAACACACGGTGGGCTCAGGTTAAGGCACTTTAATCTTGCAGCAAGGAGACAAAAATGTGCTAATACAGAGTTTGTCTAACTAGAATCAGGAAGTGAAGCTATTCTTATACATTTCTTACAAGACATTGCCTACTAAGCTGACGTAATAAATCACAAGTTCTTTCAATATTATTTCATAGCAGCTGTTTGTCCATGATTTTCTGCTGGCATATCAAGTTTACAAAAAAACTTCCTAAGAAAAACAACGTGGCCTTGATGACCACCGGTCAGATACAACTTCTCACTATGCAATGTTACCATTCAAGGTACTATGGCTAATTCGAGCACAAAGCAAGTACAGATTATAGTTCATTTCTTCAAGCAGTCTTTGTTCAACTGTATCTATCTTTTCTGCAGCTGTGCATGTTCTCATAACACGAATAGAGCTGATTGTTCAAGTTCAATAACATTATAGAAAACAGTATTGTTCTATTCACTATTTTCCTGACCTAGCAGATAATCACCTGCTTCTTAGTAAATTTCCAAAAGGCATAAACATGAATTTTGCTGTGCTAGCAAATACTAGGTCAGAGAGCATCTTGCAGTTTGAAAAGCATCTGTAGTTTCATACAAAACTAAGCTGTACATAAAATAGAATGAAATGTGTTAACCCTTTTAGCTTCTAATAAGCACTAAACATATACATTAATTCATATTTTTATAACACCACTGTTAAAATATATACATCTAAACAGTTACAATAGTGCATGTACATTTCTGTTCTCTTCCAGTAGGGCACACTGTGGATACATTTTAAACACAGCACTTTACAAATACCTTCTCAATACAAATGTCCGTACAGAGCAGTCTGATATACACATGACATACAGTTGTAATACATTTGTAACACAAGCATCTTGTATAAATGAGTTTGATATTCACAAATGACATATAATTATTTACAAAATTCCAGCTAGCTGTGCTGAGAGTACCTCTTTACATCACAGACTTCAAAAGGATTGTGCAAGATACTGTTGGGGGAATAACGTATCTGTCTATTACTTCACAAGGGAAAATGTCATGAGAAAGAAAACAAAGTAATATTGGATATACTGCTGGATTCAAACACCTGCCAATTGACATCAGCAGTCACTAGATCTGAGCATTACCTGAGCACACCACCCATCAATTCATACATGTGATACTAAAACTCATACATGAGAAGCAGAAGCAGAGCTGTTTCAACCAGTGCTCAGTGTCTGTACTATAAACCAGCATCCCATCTCCTCAGCTCTTCTATTGAAGAGCAAAAAAAAAAAAAAAAAAGCAGACATTCTTTCTACTGGCACACCAATCAGGTGGCCAGATGCACAACACCCCCCCTCCCCATGCCTTGCAATTCAGGTTCCATTTCTGTGTCCTGCCTCCAAACCTCCTCCATTTTATTAAAAAAATTTTCTTGTTATAAACTGTAGCAAAATGCTTGCTTGCAAATAGTTTATACAGTTTATACCCTACTTACATGGAGCACTAGGTGCACCTGTTTTAATAAAGAAAATTATTCTAATAAAGTGTAGCAAAGTTGAAGTGTTTGCTTTCTGATGCCTGTAATTAAAGTCTCTGTGGCAAAAGCAGTTACTAAACAGCTTTTAGAGTGTGGACATGGAGAGGTAATGGTTCAACTGTAGCTATCTTCACATACTGTGGTTGAACAATTGATTGTCAGAATTGTGTAGCAATAGGATCCTCAAAAGAGATTTACCTCAAATTGTCGACATGCCAGATAATCAAATCCAATTTCTTCTACACCAATTTATCAAATCTTCACTTCTTTGAGTGCCTAGAACAATGGAAATTCACCCTGGCTAAACCACCTCTTGACCACCAGGACAAAACAACAAACACCAAAACAAGTATCCCTGCAAATGGGATTACTAAATATACCAACTCTGAGATTGCACTACAGTGAGTGTTTTTGGCTGTTTTCTCGGACTCAAGTTGCCTTTTCCTGAACATGGAATTGGGTACCGGTGTGTGTTCTTCACAATTTAATTGTGATGTTGCTCCAGTTCAAACAGTGGAGAAAGTGGGCAAACGTACTCAACTAGTGGCTTTGTTGTCACAACAAGTGTCTGATGTTCAAATCCAATTGCAACAACTACATTTCCCACAGAGCAGTTCAGATTTGGGCAACAGGAACTGTTACAGCAGGGTAGAGAGACTGGGCAGTCAGGGTGATTTTTCTCACACTTCACCCATTTCCCCTTCATGTAACCCTTCGGCACAACAAGGCCTTCAACATGGAGGATCCAAGCAGTTCAAGGAACTAAGGACTTTAATTTCACTGAATGGATTTGGAAAGATATTACTTTTTCCATTGAAGGAAATAGTTACAACAATTTACATAATCAGCATCCGATAAAGTCCTTCCAGACCAAAATGAGTGAATTGGAAAATGAAGCTTATAAGGGTATGTACTTTACATTGTGATAACTGTTATTTAAATGAGAGAGTTAAAGCCAAAAGAGTCCCTAAGGGCTTGCGAATTTATAAAGTTTCCAAACAGACTTAAAGTAGGAGACATAGAGACTGATGAGTTGCTAAAAATGTTCGACCATTTTGGTTTTGAACTAATGTTGTTTATTGTTAAGGTTAACAATTCAAGAAGTAATAAATTGTTAGAAGAAGTGAATGTTTTGAATAATGAGATTTTCAGTGATTTATTGTTTGAATTTAATGTACATAAATATGACAACATTTTTAATAAGGTGGAACATCATGTTAATTTGGATTTAGAGAGCAAACGTAAAATGATGCTTTGAGATGAGAATGAGTATTATAAAAACTTGGCCTACCCCCTACTGAATTCCTATTTTGAACATCAGGATTATTTAGGAGATACAGACACATCTAATAGAGAAGTAGATTATTTGGATAAACGTGTAATTAATCATTATATTCAAGATGTTGTACATTCAGAGGTTAAGTATGTTGATAACCCAGATTATGATTATAATTACACTCCATTAAGAAGGTCAGAAAGGATTGAGAATAGAAATAGACAAAAAGTTTTTCCCCAAGCCCACACTCCAAGAGGGGTAAGGGGCAGAGGAAGAGGATGGAGAAAAAATCACAGGAACAATTTTTAATTACATACGGGAATCAGCAATGGCCTTTGCAAAAGAATAATCTTACTGAGATTAAGGCTATCTATGGGGGGTTAAATACATTGCCAGGTTTTAACATCTTCAGATATACAGATACTAATATTAGTAACATGCACTGTAACCTTTTTAAGAAAGGCTTCAAGTTTATACCATCTTCCAGGGTATGAGTTGTAGATGCCCTAACAGAGTTATGTCTTTTTTACAAGGAAACTCAATTTACAAATTATTTTTAGAGATCAAGCGGCATCAACCAATACAGGAATTAATACTTGTTTATGGAACAGAAAAAGTACTTTTAACCCCCATTTTCACCCCCTGCTTTCAGACTTTGAACTGGCTTGTACACAAGAGATACATTCTACACAATAATAAAAAGAGAAAATATTATAATCAATCTAAGGAAGAATATGTTCTACTGTAGGAACTTAAAACAAATGAAAATATAAGAATCATGAAACCAGACAAAGGCAGGGGTGTAGTTTTATTTGACAAGATGAATTGTATCAACCAGCTATTGGAGATATTTTATGATACAGATAATTATCAGGTTATTTTTAGGAATCGGATTTTTGTAATGCACAGGAAGATTCAATCATTTCTGGAGGATTCCCTTTATCAGGGGGCTATTAATGAAGAACTTCTTGAATTTCTAAAATCAGATCACCCAGTAATTCCTATGGCCTTTGGCCTCCCAAAAGTCCATAAGGACATCCACCCCTTCAGAGTCATTACTGCAGCACATAATAGTCGAACTTTTACACTGAGTGTATTTTTGGGCAGGCTTTTAAAAGACTCTGTTAAATCTGTAGAATATTTACTAAAAGAGTCCTGGGATTTTCTTATTAAGATTGATAACAAACTGCTAAAATCACCAAAAAGAAGTACCATCAGGATTATTGTAAAAATACAAGACTTTAATCACCACAGGTTAAGTGTTTTCGACCTTACTAAAAGGCCTTCCTCAGAGCAAATAATCTTATACACCAAAGCCATTTTAAAATCCCACCAACTGAATATCAGCCAATCGCATGAACACTTTACTAAAAGAACATTCAAAAAATTCTGACAAATCCTTATTTAAAAAGACACACAACTGTGTAATTTTTTTAACCAAACAATCAATAAAAAAGTGTTTGTCAGAAATAGTTGTATATATTTTTATTTTCACTTGTCATAACTACATTTTTTTGTAAAACTATTTAAGCCCAGTGCATTATAAGCATTAAACAATACTTTAAAATAACAACTATTTTTTTGACAAACACATTATTTGTTCTGAGGAAAGCCTTCTAGTAAGGTTGAAAGCACTTAACCTTTGATGATTAAAGTCTTGTTTTTTACGATACTCCTGGTGGTACTTCTTTTTGATGATTTTAGCAGTTTGTTCATTTCGTTTCACCTTTGAAGCCTGGCTTTTAGCAGTTATGTTTTTTAAGATTGATAATAACTGAGGAGTGTAGTTTTTCTGCAGTAGATATTTTCAAACTTTTTACATCCATTCTACGCTATGATGAGTTGAATTTATTTTTTGAAGCCCTTTGCAAATTGACAATTTTAAGTGACACAATGAATAATTGTGTAATGACAGTAATGAAATTTATTTTGACTAATAATTATTTTACATTTAAAGGAGAGTTCTTTAGACAAACCAGAGGGGTGGCAACGGATATGAGCTGCACACTCATTTATGCCAATTTAGTTTTATATGCATGGGAATCTAAATTTGTGTTCACCTCAGAGTTTATGAAAGAATGGTTTACCTATTTTAGATACCTGGATAACATCTTCATCTTATGGAAGTCCTGCTCAAAACACTGTGATACGTTTATTGATTATTTGAATAAATCTAGTTCTTACTTTAAGTTTACTGGTAATGAGTCAGATACAAGTATTAATTACTTGGGCATAACAATTTATAAAGATAGTGTGAACAGCAGATTTGGTTGAAGAATTTTTAGAAAGGAAACATTTTTCTAACAGTTACCTGGATTTTCAGAGAACCCATCCAAGCCATAATAAAAAGAATATATTCAAGGGGCAATTGGTGTGACCAGCACAATTGTGCTCAAATCTAGAAAATGTTAAGGATAAAGCTATTAACATTATTAATATGTTTCTAGAGAGAGGTTACCACTATCCCTTTCTTACTAAAACTTTAGAAGACGTTTCTATAGAATGAGGAACAAATTACAATCCCCTTTTGGGGGACAACAGTTGTTTTACATCTCAGAATATAACAGTAGAGGAGACACAGTCCTTTACTAATAATATGGTTGCACCCTTTGGTTCTGGAGCCAATGAAATCAAGAACACCATTAATAAAAACTGGGCAATTTTAAAAGGAAAACCAGAAATTTTAGAAATGGTAGGACAAACCCACTCATTTGTTTATAAAGTCGGGAAGAATTTAAAATAGTTATTTGAGCATATGTTATTGAATTCCCAAATACCATTAAAGGGTATGACAAGATGTGGCAGTTATAAACAGTGCCCATATATCCTGGAAGAACTATTTGTTAATTTCCAAGGCATACCATTTAGTCTTTCTTTAAAAAAGGGTAATTGCAACAACAAGGGTATTATATATTGCCATCTGTGAAGTTTGTGATGGATTTTATGTAGGTAAAACAGAGAGGCAATTTAAATAAAAGAATATATGAACACGTATATGCTATTGCCAAAGCAAACCCTAATAATGCCCTTTATAGACACAGTTTGGAATGTGGTGGGTCCAATAACTTTAAACTTGGTACTTTGGACGTCTTGTCAAAAAACAAAACAGCCAGCACTCAACTGAAGCAAATCTCTAGTTTTAATGTACAAAAACAGGCCGGTTTTGGCCCACAGGCCTTTTTCAATGTAAAACACATCAGTACATTCCCCATCTTATATATCATCACATATTAGAATAATTATATCTCATTAAACAATTATTACAAATGTTCATTAAGACCAGGTTGAAACAACCCCCCCCACAATTTTATTATCCAATACTTTTCTTTCTTATTCAAAACATTATGCCAACCACTTTTCATTGATCTATGTCCCAACACCCTGTCTATAATAATGAATTTAAACATCACTGTTTTGTGTATAATAGGATGTTTATATAAGGCATTAGTCAGATACTTATTTCTAATGTTACTTAGATGCTCTGAAATTTGCAATTTTAATGGTCTGGAAGCTTGACCTATATAAAAGGCTGTGCAAGAGCAAATAGCCAGATATATAGCCCAGTCACTATTAAAATTTCCAAACATGCTGATGGAAAAAAACCCCTAGATGCATTCTTACTTGAAAATTCCTTAGGTGAACATTTAAATTTACAAAAAGAGCAGTGGCCACAGGGGTAACAACCCACCACTTGTGTGCCATCTATAGTAGTTTGTACAGAATTTATAGAGGGTAAAAAATGTTTATAATGGCTAAAGTAACTACTTAAAGTTTTCCCTTTCCAAAAGGAAAATGAGCATCTCTGACCTAACAACTTACACAGACTATCATCTGTTAATAGAATGTCCCAATGTTGTTGTATCATATCTAAAAATCTATGAGTGTTCCTACCATAAGTGGTAGTGAATCTTATTTTGTTGCTAGAACACGGGCCAAAATCTTTGTACTTCAAAAGCTCTCTTCTTGAAAATGATTTTACTTCCCTACTGGTCTGCCTAAACTGTGCCAATGAATAGCCTCGTTCAACAAAACGACGTATAAGGTCATTATTAAAATGTATATATTCTTCAGTATTGGAACATAGTCTATGTATTCTCATAAACTGTGATTTAGGTATATTTGCTGTAATATGTTTAGGATGACAACTGGATGCATGGATAAAGTGTTAGAATGGTGGGGTTTTCTATATAATGTACTAGACAAAGTGCCATCAGATAGTTTAGACACTTTAACATCTAAAAAAAAAATAGATGTAGCATCATAATTTACTGTAAACCTGATGCCTCACTTGTTTTCATTCAAATATTGAATGAATTCCTGTAAATATACAACATCTAAGTTCCACACCATCTAGCAGTCATCCAAAAATCTGCACCAGATATCAGTTTCACCAAGAAAAATGTTATGATGTACATCATATATTATTATCTGTTCCAAATACCCCATGAAGAGGTCAGCATAGATGGGTACAAATGATGCACCCATCGCTGTACCCCTCAGTTGCAGAAAACATTTGGTATTGAAGAAAAAAACACATGCTCCATTAAGCATAACAAAAATGTATTGAA
Organism: Protopterus annectens; assembly: GCF_019279795.1. NCBI lineage: Eukaryota > Metazoa > Chordata > Ceratodontiformes > Protopteridae > Protopterus > Protopterus annectens. The sequence goes on along the minus strand of NC_056741.1, from coordinate 1,056,473,966 downwards.
ACCCGAGCTATATAAGGACATTCTGTTTAGCTAGTACTCTAAACAAACCGGCCAATGAAGAATACTAGTATAGAAAGATGTAACATCTAATGTACATAGTAACCAGTTAGACACTAATTGGGCATCTGAAATAATATTCAAAAATTCAGTGGTGTCCTTTATCCTAGCTCTCACTCCTGATAACAGTGGCTTTAAATAAAGAGCCAGATAGGCAGACAAAGTTTCAGTCAGAGAGACTTTACTGGACACAATCGGTCTACCCGGTGGCTGCTGTATGTTCTTATGGATTTTAGGGAGAAGGTAAAAATATTGAGAAGACGGATTTTTAACCTTCAGATGGAACATTGTACATTTGTCAATAATCCCCTCACTAACCGCAGACGCTAGAAACATATCAATTCCTTTTTTAAAATCAGAAGTGGGATCATAAGGCGTGCATGCATAGAATCTCTTATCTTGCAGCTGTTTGTTAGCTTCAGTGACATACATATAAAGATTTGGGTCTATATTGCAACATTGAACGCTAAAAACAGTGAATGATGTTTCATCGACACATTTTCAGCGAAAGCTGAAAATGTCAAATCCACAGAACAGCGATTTCTTTCCTAGGGAAAGAAATCGCTGTTCCAACCAACACTTCCAAACACGTGCACACATACCCTAATCCTAATTATACCCTCCAAAATCCAGTAAACAACTAAATACACATATGCACATTACCCAACTATATATTTAATGAAAAAAACCCAGCAAACATTTTAAACCATATGCACTTACCTTAACCCACACCCTAACCCTAAGGTCAGTGACTCTCGCACATTTACATAAACAGTTCCAAACACATACACACTTACCTTAACCCTAATTCTACCCCCGCAAAACAAAAGTAAACAGCTGAAAACACATACACACGTAACTCAACCATACATCTAACACAAAATATAAAACAGTAAACACTTTCATACATATGCACTTATCTTAACCCACACCCTAACCCTAAGGTCAGTAACTGTTGCACAATCACACTCGGGAGCTATACCGGACAAGGGACCACACTACAGTTCAGAACACAGCAAAACAACGAAGTGGTCAAGTGACTTCTTTCCCAGGGAAAGAATTCGCAACAGCCGCTTCGCTATTTTGCGTGTTTGCTCTACATGTGTCGACAAAAATGCATTTGACAAAATGCGTTTTCGTTGTACTCATAGGAACCCAAAGATTTATCCATAATGATAGTTGCTCCACCTTTATCAGCTCGAACTATAACTAAAATTTTTGTTATTTTTCAGCTGTGCCAATGCATACCTTGTTTCCACCTGGTCTTAATTAACATTTGCAATAATTGTTTAGTGATATATAATTATTCTATTATGTGATGATATATAAGATGGGGAAGGTACTGATGTGTTTTACATTGAAAAAGGCCTGTTGGCTGAAACTGGTCTGTTTTTGTAAATTAAAACTAGATATTTGCTTCAGTTGAGTGCTGGCTGTTTTGTTTTTTTGACATTGCCTTTTGAGCCTGTGCACCTGCCATCCTTGCAGAGGTTTTGGTTTGGGGATTTCCTTATGTAGTCTGATGGTGGCGTTTGCTGGAGCATCTACCTTTTTATCCAGATGGGGCTTTCTTTTAAGTTACTATTGGAATTACTTGAAACAAAACATCATTTTTCATCTATGGATCATCTGTAAGAAAGATTGGAGTTTCCTGTGTATTTGTGAACTTTCATTGGTTTTGTGAGTGTTGTCAGTAGTGGAGGGCACCATATTCTAACATCTGGCTATGGAAGTTAGTTGTTTTATAACAGACACTAGCGAGGTACTTATATTTTAGTTCAGGACATTTTATTCTCACTTGGGCAAGTACTAATGGTTTTGGTCATATATAATTTAGTCTGAGGGGCTTTATGACTGTTTGGACTGCTTCCATTTGCTACGGACACCATTTTTTGACATGTGTATTTAGTTCAACTGGAAAAGTTGGTGGGTCCTTATTTTGCAAGCTAATTTTTAAAAAAAAAAATAACAAGATTTAAATTGTGCTTAAATACTTTTCACTATGCAGATGTGTGTTGTTTGTGAAAATATTTGCCGGGCATAATATTAAGATTGGGTCCATGATGATTGTTTGCTTGTGAGACGGTGGGCTCCCTGAAAGTTTTTCTTTGTCAGCAATTTTTCTCCTTGTATAGGGGAATGTGAGTGTTAAACATTGGTTCATGCCATAACAGAGGTGCTTTTGGAACATTCATACCGTGAATTATATTTTTGTTAAAACTGTTGGGCAAATTTAGAAGGCCAGAAGAGGTGAATACCATTGGTTCTTCGGAAGTTATGAACAAGTGAACAGAAGAGGTGAATATCATCCTGTCAGCTTTAAATAAAAGCTCAACAGACTTTTGAATATATGGACATGAACATTAAATGTTTTTCCTGAAAAAATGGAAAAAAATGAATGTTTTTGTAAATTCAGGGAGCCACATGCTATACATATAATCATTTTTTGGACAAATGCTTGGACAAATATGTGCACTATCAACATTGGTTTGATATAAGATATGTTGATTGTATATGAAAGTAAATGAAAATTTATTATATATGCTCTGTCGTTTTGAAAAGGAATTGTATTAACATTTGCCATTGGTTGGTAGGACCTATATGTGGGTATAACAGCATTTTCATGTATGCATAGAGAATTGTGAATGTTTGACTCAGTTGATATATAAGTCAGTTATTCAAGCATGGATTTAACGGCTATTCTAAAGGGGCTGTCAGTGGATAAGGAAGATATCCAGGTTTTTGGGATGGGGAATGCAAACAAGATGAATAGTCAGACAGCTAATAATTCAAACCAGACTTGTATGTCTTTGTTTGACTAGCTTATCAAACACATGAAAATTTTGAGATCTTTTGTGTGGTATTTAAGACTTTTTTAAGGCCTATTTAGACAAAGGGATCACTCCCAGAGGCCTAAGAGTCCATATTAAACCTTTAGTTAGTCAAGCAGATGAGATGTTATTGTCATCTTGGGCAGAGATTCAACAAAAACTACTTTACAGTTTGTAAAAATCTTACATGATTTTTATGAACAGAAAATAGATTCATATACACCAGAAGTTGCTCAAATTTGTGACAAAGTTAAATCTTTTGAGGGTTCTGTTATTTGTAAAGAATGTTTCAATACGTTGAGAGAAGAATTACTTCTTTCTGAACACAGTTTAAAAGAGAGAAAAATAGGTATATTCAATAGAGACTCAAGGGACTACCAATTAGGTAAGCCCTTTCAATTTACTAGAAATTGTAAACAAAGTAAGAATGTTAGATTTGCTCAGAAGGAATTCATCTTTATTGGGCATAAAAGAAAAAGAAATGTCTATTTTGAAAAAATCTATGAGTGATACTTCATCATATATGGATACAGAGGTAAATCGACAGCAAACGCCACCAGCTACTAAAATGTCATGTATGGGAATTCAGGATAATTTGTTATTGAATTCTGATATGGCCCTTTTACCTCTAGGAAAGGAAGGAGGGGGCTAGGAAACATAAGTCCAAGAATAGGGATTGAGGGATCTCTGGAAGCCATGCTGAACTTCCTGAAACCCAGATAGTGTCTTCCAGCAGTGTGATTAACATCTCTTCAGTGGTTTTGTCTGAATCTGAAAGTTTGTTGCTGAGCAAGGGCCTCAATTTTATTCCAGGGTTTTTTGTCTCTGAGGATGTTTTTGTGGAAGATTTGTATGTTTTTTGCAGACTGCTTAATTTGAAATTATATTTCCAGAATGGGGAATCTGTTAGTGAAAATAGTGGCTTTATGTTTAATAAATCAACATTTATTCCATCTATGAATAAGAATGTAGAAGTATTTCAGAAATATGTACTTAAGGAGTTACATTTTGGGCTAAATTGTCAACAATATGTTTCTCCCTCGAATTTATCTAGTGAAGAAAGGTATGCTTTGGCACAACTGAAAAATAACAAAAACATAGTTATAGTTCAAGCTGATAAAGGTGCAGCAACTGTCATTATGAATAAATCTTTATATGTCACTGAAGCTAACAAATAGCTGCAAAATAATATATTCTATGCATGCGTGCCTTATGATCCCACTTCTGATTTTAAAAAATACATTGATATATTTCTAGAGTCTGCAGTTAGTGAGGGGATTATCGACAAATATACAATGTTCCATCTGAAGGTTAAAAATCTCTCCTCTCAATATTTTTACATTCTCCCTAAAACCCATAAGAACATGCAACAGCCAGTTTGTGTCCAGTAAAGTCTCTCTGACTGAAACTTTGTCTGGCTATTTGACTCTTTATTTAAAGCCACTGTTATCAGGAGTGAGAGCTAGGATAAAGGACACCACTGAATTTTTGAATATTATTTCAGATGCCCAATTAGAGTCTAACTGGTTACTATGTACTTTAGATGTTACGTCTTTCTATACTAGTATTCCTCATTGGCCGGTTTGTGTGCTTTAGAGTGCTAGCTAAACAGAATGTCCTTATATAGCTCGGGTTTCAATACATTTTTGTTATGCTTAATGGAGCATGTGTTATCTAAAAATGTTTTTTTCTTCAATACCAAATGTTTTTTGCAACTGAGGGGTACAGCGATGGGCGCATTGTTTGCACCCATCTATGCTGACCTCTTCATGGGGTATTTGGAACAGATAATAATATATGGTGTACATCATAACATTTTTCTTGGTGAAACTGATATCTGGTGCAGATTTTTGGATGACTGCTGGATGGTGTGGAAGTCGGATGTTGTATATTTACAGGAATTCATTCAATATTTGAATGAAAACAAGTGGGGCATCAGTTTTACAGTAAATTATGATACTACATCTACTTTTTTTAGATGTTAAAGGGTCTAAACAATCTGATGGCACTTTGTCTAGTACATTATATAGAAAACCCACCATTCTAACACTTTACTCCAAACATCCAGTTGTCATCCTAAACATATTACAGCAAATATACCTAAATCCCAGTTTATAAGAATACATAGAATATGTTCCAATACTGAAGAATATATACATTTTAATAATGACCTTATACGTCGTTTTGTTGAACGAGGCTATTCACTGGCACAGCTTAGGCAGATCAGTAGGGAAGTACAATCACATTCAAGAAGAGAGCTTTTGAAGTACAAAGATTGTGGCCCTTGTTCTAGCAACAAAATAAGATTCACTACCACTTATGGTAGGAACACTCATAGATTTTTAGATATGACACAACAACATTGGGACATTCTATTAACAGATATATCCCCAACTACCTGTCTCCATAGGGGTTCCCCAAGGATTCATCCTTGGACCCCTCCTCTTCTCTGTTTTCACCAATAATCTAGCCTCTGCCACCAAACATGGCACACTCATACAATACGCAGATGACTCAACCATCATCTGCTCAGCCCAGTCCCTACCCAAACTGCAAAAAGTCACACAGGAAGCCTTTTCCTCTGTTGAAACTTGGTTATCCAATGCCCAATTAATACTCAACCCAAACAAAACTAAACTACTCATCTTCCAACCCACCAAACATACTCAAAACAACTCTCACTTTAACATCACAGCAAAAGACAACACCACTATATACCCAACTGAACACACCAAATTGCTAGGAGTGGAAATAGACAATAAACTAAAATTTGACATTCACATATCCTTGACCATAAAAAAGTCCACAATAAACTAGGAGCGCTATACAGAAATAAGCAAATTCTCACCAAAGCAGCAAAGATTTCAATAGCAAATTCCCACCTTATCTTCACCCTACTTTATGCCTTTCCAATATATACCAACCTAAGGCAATGCGATTTAAACAAGCTAGAGACCTGCTACAACAAAATTGCCAAATTCGCCATAGGGGCATCCTACCGTAGTCACCATTGTCTCTCACTTGCTGTACTGGGCTGGCTTGAACTCCCTCACCTCCTTCAATGGTATCAACTCTCACTTGCCCACAAACTAGTAAATCATCCACTAAATGTCCCATCCTTCCAGAATCTACTCCAACCCTATCGCACCACCAGACCACTAAGATCCAGCAACAAAAATCACTTGCAGATCACTAAAGCCAATAACTCTGCTGGTGAAGCACTATTCTCTTGCACCATAGCCAAATTATGGAACTCCCTCCCACCCACAATTACCTCCATACCATCATGCACCCACTTCAAAACTTTACTAAAAGCGCACCTAAAAACATGCTGGCTATTCCCTTGCAACTCCCACTCTAATAACACCCTCCCCATCCAACCACTACCTTTCTTTCCACTCCACTCACTACCTTGATTGTAGCAAGCTCAGATGCTCATAAGCCAGTACTTATTATAAAGCAGGAACTTCTTCTTGTAACATTTGTTAATGTCTGTTATGTACTTCACAGATAAAGATTCTAGTTGTCTACTGATGTACTATGTTCTTCATCTGTAAATATGTTGTAAGTAATTGCTATGTAAATTGTTAATCGCTACGTAATCCAATGTAACTACTGTCTGTTTATTTTAACTGTGCAGCTTTTCTCCCCGGGCCTCCGCTGAAAATGGACCTACGTCTAGTCGGACACTCCCAGTCAACAAATATAAATAAATAAATAAATAAATGTAAATAAAACAGATGATAAGCTGTGTGAGTTGTTAGGTCAGAGATGCTCATTTTCTTTTTGGAAAGGGAAAACTTTAAGTAGTTACTTTAGCCATTATAAACATTTTTTACCCCCTATAAATTCTGTACAAACTACTATAGATGGCACACAAGTGGTGGGTTCTTACCCCTGTGGCCACTGCTCTTTTTGTAAATGTATATGTTCAACTAAGGAATTTTCAAGTAAGAATACATCTAGGGTTTTTTCCATCAGAATGTTTGGCAATTGTAATAGTGACTGGGCTATATATCTGGCTATTTGCTCTTGCACAGCCTTTTATATATGTCAAACTTCCAGAGCATTAAAATTGCGAATTTCAGAACATCTAAGTAGCATTACAAATAAGTATCTGGCTAATGCCTTATATAAACATACTATTATACACAAAACAGTGATGTTTAAGTTCATTATTATGGACAGGGTGTTGGGACATAGATCAATGAAAAGTGGTTGGCATAATGTTTTGAATAAAAAAGAAAAGCCTTGGATAATAAAATTGGGGGGATTGTTTCCACCTGGTCTTAATGAACATTTGTAATAATTGTTTAATGAGATATAATTATTCTATTATGTGATGATATATAAGATGGGGAATGTACTGATATGTTTTACATTGAAAAAGGCCTGTGGGCCAAAACCGGCCTGTTTTTGTACATTAAAACTAGATATTTGCTTCAGTTGATTGATGGCTGTTTTGTTTTTTGACATTGCCTTTTGAGCCTGTGCTCCTGCTGTCCTTGCAGAGGTTTTGGTTTGGGGATTTACTTATGTAGTCTGATGGTGGCGTTTGCTGGAGCATCTACCTTTATCCAGATGGGGCTTTCTTTTAAGTTACTATTGGAATTACTTGAAACAAAACATCATTTTTCATCTATGGATCATCTGTAAGAAAGATTGGAGTTTCCTGTGTATTTGTGAACTTTCATTGGTTTTGTGAGTGTTGTCAGTAGCGGAGGGCACCATTTTCTAACATCTGGCTATGGAAGTTAGTTGTTTTATAACAGACACTAGCGAGGTACTTATATTTTAGTTCAGGACATTTTATTCTCACTTGGGCAAGTACTAATTATTTTGGTCATATATAATTTAGTCTGTGGGGCTTTATGACTGTTTGGACTGCTTCCATTTGCTACGGACACCATTTTTTGACATGTGTATTTAGTTCAACTGGAAAAGTTGGTGGGTCCTTATTTTGCAAGCTAATTTTTTAAAAAAAAATAACAAGATTTAAATTGTGCTTAAATACTTTTCACTATGCAGATGTGTGTTGTTTGTGAAAATATTTGCTGGGCATAATATTAAGATTGGGTCCATGATGATTGTTTGCTTGTGAGACGGTGGGCTCCCTGAAAGTTTTTCTTTGTCAGCAATTTTTCTCCTTGTATAGGGGGAATGTGAGTGTTAAACATTGGTTCATGCCATAATAGAGGTGCTTTTGGAACATTCATACCGTGAATTATATTTTTGTTAAAACTGTTGGGCAAATTTAGAAGGCCAGAAGAGGTGAATACCATTGGTTCTTCGGAAGTTATGAACAAGTGAACAGAAGAGGTGAATATCATCCTGTTAGCTTTAAATAAAAGCTCAACAGACTTTTGAATATATGGACATGAACATTAAATGTTTTTCCTGAAAAAATGGAAAAAAATGAATGTTTTTGTAAATTCAGGGAGCCACATGCTATACATATAATCATTTTTTGGACAAATGCTTGGACAAATATGTGCACTATCAACACTGGTTTGATATAAGATATGTTGATTGTATATGAAAGTAAATGAAAATTTATTATATATGCTCTGTTGTTTTGAAAAGGAATTGTATTAACATTTGCCATTGGTTGGTAGGACCTATATGTGGGTATAACAGCATTTTCATGTATGCATAGAGAATTGTGAATGTTTGACTCAGTTGACATATAAGTCAGTTATTCAAGCATGGATTTAACGGCTATTCTAATGGGGCTGTCAGTGGATAAGGAAGATATCCAGGTTTTTGGGATGGGGAATGCAAACAAGATGAATAGTCAGACAGCTAATAATTCAGACCAGACTTGTATGTCTTTGTTTGACTAGCTTATCAAACACATGAAAATTTTGAGATCTTTTGTGTGGTATTTAAGACTTTTTTAAGGCCTATTTAGACAAAGGGATCACTCCCAGAGGCCTAAGAGTCCATATTAAACCTTTAGTTAGTCAAGCAGATGATATGTTATTGTCATCTTGGGCAGAGATTCAACAAAAACTACTTTACAGTTTGTAAAAATCTTACATGATTTTTATGAACAGAAAATAGATTCATATACACCAGAAGTTGCTCAAATTTGTGAGAAAGTTAAATCTTTTGAGGGTTCTGTTATTTGTAAAGAATGTTTCAATAAGTTGAGAGAAGAATTACTTCTTTCTGAACAAAGTTTAAAAGAGAGAAAAATAGGTATATTCAATAGAGACTCAAGGGACTACCAATTAGGTAAGCCCTTTCAATTTACTAGAAATTGTAAACAAAGTAAGAATGTTAGATTTGCTCAGAAGGAATTCATCTTTATTGGGCATAAAAGAAAAAGAAATGTCTATTTTGAAAAAAATCTATGAGTGATACTTCATCATATATGGATACAGAGGTAAATCGACAGCAAACGCCACCAGCTACTAAAATGTCATGTATGGGAATGCAGGATAATTTGTTATTGAATTCTGATATGGCCCCTTTACCTCTAGGAAAGGAAGGAGGGGGCTAGGAAACATAAGTCCAAGAATAGGGATTGAGGGATCTCTGGAAGCCATGCTGAACTTCCTGAAACCCAGATAGTGTCTTCTAGCAGTGTGATTAACATCTCTTCAGTGGTTTTGTCTGAATCTGAAAGTTTGTTGCTGAGCAAGGGCCTCAATTTTATTCCAGGGTTTTTTGTCTCTGAGGATGTTTTTGTGGAAGATTTGTATGCTTTTTGCAGACTGCTTAATTTGAAATTATATTTCCAGAATGGGGAATCTGTTAGTGAAAATAGTGGCTTTATGTTTAATAAATCAACATTTATTCCATCTATGAATAAGAATGTAGAAGTATTTCAGAAATATGTACTTAAGAAGTTACATTTTGGGCTAAATTGTCAACAATATGTTTCTCCCTCGAATTTATCTAGTGAAGAAAGGTATGCTTTGGCACAACTGAAAAATAACAAAAACATAGTTATAGTTCAAGCTGATAAAGGTGCAGCAACTGTCATTATGAATAAATCTTTATATGTCACTGAAGCTAACAAATAGCTGCAAAATAATATATTCTATGCATGCGTGCCTTATGATCCCACTTCTGATTTTAAAAAATACATTGATATGTTTCTAGAGTCTGCAGTTAGTGAGGGGATTATCGACAAATATACAATGTTCCATCTGAAGGTTAAAAATCTCTCCTCTCAATATTTTTACATTCTCCCTAAAACCCATAAGAACATGCAACAGCCAGTTTGTGTCCAGTAAAGTCTTTCTGACTGAAACTTTGTCTGGCTATTTGACTCTTTATTTAACGCCACTGTTATCAGGAGTGAGAGCTAGGATAAAGGACACCACTGAATTTTTGAATATTATTTCAGATGCCCAATTAGAGTCTAACTGGTTACTATGTACTTTAGATGTTACGTCTTTCTATACTAGCATTCCTCATTGGTCGGTTTGTGTGCTTTAAAGTGCTAGCTAAACAGAATGTCCTTATATAGCCTGGGTTTCAATACATTTTTGTTATGCTTAATGGAGCATGTGTTATCTAAAAATGTTTTTTTCTTCAATACCAAATGTTTTTTGCAACTGAGGGGTACAGCGATGGGCGCATTGTTTGCACCCATCTATGCTGACCTCTTCATGGGGTATTTGGAACAGATAATAATATATGGTGTACATCATAACATTTTTCTTGGTGAAACTGATATCTGGTGCAGATTTTTGGATGACTGCTGGATGGTGTGGAAGTCGGATGTTGTATATTTACAAGAATTCATTAAATATTTGAATGAAAACAAGTGGGGCATCAGGTTTACAGTAAATTATGATACTACATCTACTTTTTTTAGATGTTAAAGGGTCTAAACAATCTGATGGCACCTTGTCTAGTACATTATATAGAAAACCCACCATTCTAACACTTTACTCCAAACATCCAGTTGTCATCCTAAACATATTACAGCAAATATACCTAAATCCCAGTTTATAAGAATACATAGAATATGTTCCAATACTGAAGAATATATACATTTTAATAATGACCTTATAGGTCATTTTGTTGAACGAGGCTATTCACTGGCACAGCTTAGGCAGATCAGTAGGGAAGTACAATCATATTCAAGAAGAGAGCTTTTGAAGTACAAAGATTGTGGCCCTTGTTCTAGCAACAAAATAAGATTCACTACCACTTATGGTAGGAACACTCATAGATTTTTAGATATGACACAACAACATTGGGACATTCTATTAACAGATATATCCCCAACTACCTGTCTCCATAGGGGTTCACCAAGGATCCATCCTTGGACCCCTCCTCTTCTCTGTTTTCACCAATAATCTAGCCTCTGCCACCAAACATGGCACACTCATACAATACGCAGATGACTCAACCATCATCTGCTCAGCCCAGTCCCTACCCAAACTGCAAAAAGTCATACAGGAAGCCTGTTCCTCTGTTGAAACTTGGTTATCCAATGCCCAATTAATACTCAACCCAAACAAAACTAAACTACTCATCTTCAACCCACCAAACATACTCAAAACAACTCTCACTTTAACATCACAGCAAAAGACAACACCACTATATACCCAACTGAACACACCAAATTGCTAGGAGTGGAAATAGACAATAAACTAAATGCACTTTTTGGCATTGAGCTTAAGGCCATGGTTCTGGCACCAGTCATTGGTGTCAATGAGGCCTTTTTGTAGAATGTCTACATCATTTAATCATTAATGGCTCTCAGTATGCAATCATATGTGAATTTGGTCAGCCTGAGTCCCTTTGTGTTGGCTTGAACTTCAGACAAGTAGATGCCAAACAGGAGAGGACCTAGGACCGATCCCTGTGGGAAACTACTTGTAACTGGTCGGTAGTCAGTTTTGGAGTCTGCTACTTTCACAGTGTGGTTTCTATCAGTGAGCCAGTTGGCAACCCATCTTATTACATAGTAAAGAAAAATCAAACCGCTACTCTACAGCTTTTTCAAATATATTGTAAAAAGTTTTTATTAAAAGATTTGATCTGAAGCAAAAATAGACGTTAATTCACTTTATTATGCTAAACATTTGAATACCTTTATGCAAGTATAAGGTGAAGCAGAATCTGAATAACATTTGAAAGCTTCAGTTCTGTGTTCAATTAAGCAAGGAAATGTTCATGGTTCCTGCGAAGTGCTTCATACTGTGAGAGAACTCGGAGCACCGTAAGGTGTTGTGAAGCTTATCTGGCTTTGAATAAATTGAATTTTACTTACTAGCATAACATCTATTTTTGCTTCAGATAAGCGATTAATATCGCAGAGGCACTTAAAGTACTACAACATTATTGAGCGCATTGAAGGACTTTTTGCTGCATATGCTGTATTTGTTGAAACATAGTACATTCGTGTTTATGTTCTGAATGCAGTGGCATTCTCATTGAGAAAGAATTGGGTTGACTGTTGGCAAACCTGATACTTAGAATTGCTTTTGAAGCAAGTTTTAAAATATTTTAATAAAACTTTTTACAATATATTTGAAAAAGCTGTAGAGCAGCGGTTTGATTTTTCTTTACTTTGATTTTTCTGCTTACCGCTACCTTATTAGTGAGTAGTACATTTTTAGCAGTATCTTATTACATAGGGGTGTATGCCAAGTTTATTGAGTCTTTCTATGATTGCTGAGTGAGGGATGGTGTCAAAGGCCTTGGCAAGATCTAGATAGGCTGTGTGAACTACTTTGCCCTCAGCCACAGCTCTGGTGACAGACTTGAAGAAGTCTATCAGGTTGAGCAGGCATGATCTACCTTTCACAAACCCATACTGCATGGGGTACAGAGTTCGGAGATTCCCTGTGTCCTTATTTATAAGGTCCATGATGATGTGCTCCATAGCCTTACATATCAGACTCATCAGGCTAATGGGGTGGTAGCTCCCAGGGTCTGTAGTTGCTCCCCCTTTGTGGAGTGGGATGACCACAGCAGTGCACCATTCGGTAGGAACAAAGCCTGAAATGAGGCTGTGATTGAACAGGATACTCAGGTGTGATGCCAGTTCACTTTGTAATTCATATAGAACACAGCCAGGGATATTATCAGGTCCCATGGAAGCTGTAATCTTGGCTTTGGACAGTGTGGTTTTTATCTGCGTAGCTGTGATAACAGGGACTTGGCATTCTTCAGGTATTGTGATAGGCCCTTTAGGGGGTGAAAATGGGGTAAAGTTCTCATTGAACCTGTCAGCCAATATGTTGGCAATATCAGTTGGTTCTGTATATGTATTGCCATTGTGCTGTAACTCAGAGCAGATCTGAGTATTGCCATGTAGATTATTGACATAAATATAGAATGCCATGTAATTGTCTTTAGAATCTGCAGCAATTTTGTTTTCATAGCTAGCTTTAGAGGATTTGATGATGGATCTCAGTTTTTTGCTGAGGCTGACAAAGACGTTTTTCCAGTCTTGGGACTTCACCCCTTTTCTGCAACGTTTTTTTTTCCTTCTGCGAACAAAGACGACTGAGAGTTTTTTCCTTCTGTTGTAGTGTTTATTCATGGTAGGGAAACACCAGATTGGCTTCCTTTTTTTGGAGGAGAGTGTCTTGGCTCTGTTTGGTATGGCCTGTTCCATGCACTTGTGTATGTGCTCATACAGTGCATTGGTGTATGATTCAGCAGTCATGCACCTATTTTCCATTTGCATGGGTGTCGCAAAGTTAGCCACCTTTGATTTTAGAAGCCCAAAATTGACTTTGGAGAAGTTTTTTATGGTGGTTTCCTTTGGGGGGTGAGGGTGGGATGTGGATGTCCATGGTGATTAGCTTGTGGTCAGATCTGACCAAGGAGAAGTTGATTACTGGTGTAGAGCAACGGTCACCCATGTTAGTAATGACCAGGTCAAGGATGTTTCTACCCCTGGTGGGGGGAAGGATGAGTTGGTCCACAGCATTGAAATTAATGAATTCCAGAAAACATTGAGCAAGTGTGTTGATACATGAGTAATTTTCCAAGTTAATGGAGGGGTAGTTAAAGTCTCCTAGTGTAAGGGTATTGGGTTGTACTGTAATATTTTCCAGTGTGTTTAGGGATGTGGAGTGAGAGTCTTGGGACATGGTGGGGGCTCTATAGCAGGCTACAATCTGGATTGCAGTTTTACCCAGTGTTATTTGTACCTGAAGTATCTCTGATGCGTTATGTTGCGTTACTAGTCGTGTGCATATCTTTTATGAATGTGAAGGCACCACCACCTTTAGCGCTTCAGTCCAGGTTTAGGGGCTGAAAGGTGTGGTATGAATTATGGCCTGGTATTGCTGGGGTGCTCTCCAGAGCCTTGAACCAGGTCTCACTCACTGCACAGATGTCGATGTTTTCCATTTTACGGAGTGCTTTGAGTGAGTGCATTTTGAGATTTAGACTTCCAGCATTGAGTAGCATAACCCTCAGATTTTGTTTGCTTGTAGCTTTTATGGTGGTAATTTTGTCTTTAGACATTGCCTAAAAAGGCACTATAGGGGTGATAAGAGCCTTGGCCAGTATCCAGAATCCCTGGGGTGACAGGTGCAGGCCATCTCTGGTGAGCATCGAGGTCTGTCGATCATGTCATTCCAGGCAGACAGATACTGGATCCCCTTAGAATGACACCAGAAACTTGGTCAATTGTTGAAGTCAATCATTTTCTGCTTGTAATGTGGTATCATTCTGGGTGACGGTAGGATGCTACTCAGAGCTAGGGTCATACTTGCCTGGGCTACAAGATCAAAGAGCTCCTCTATGTCTCTTTTCATGTAGTCCAGGGAGGTACATCTCAGGTCATTCATACCAACATGGACAAGGACAGAGTCATATTTGTACCTGTTGTGAAATTACCTAAGTGCGTGCATTATGTGGCGGATCCTGGCACCTGACTGGCAGCTGACCGTAACTTTCTCCTTATTCAACCTAGTGAGTGGGACATCAGTGTGTCTTACTATTGAGTCACCTATGACTAGTGTATTGGGTAAGTTGTTTTGCCTTATGGGCTTTGGTTGAGTGGCACACTGTTTATGTGAGGTATGCGTCTCATGGTTTGTGATGGGATGTGGTGGTTGTTTGCATTTCTGCCTCGGAGGTCTCTGTTTGGGCAGATTTTTATTGAGAGCCTCTGCGAATGTAGGTGTGTGTTTTGTGTTATTATGTGAGGGTTGTGGTGGTGTATGTTCTGGAGGGCTATGTGTTGAATGTGGTGTGGAGCAGGTGTTATCCTTCTCCTCTTGACTGTCTAATCCAGTCTTGGCTGGAGAGTGATTGACTTCCATTTTGGCTATATATGTGTCTCTCTCACAAGCTATAGTGTTGGGAGGTAAGGGGAGAGGGCTGTTTGTGTACATGAGGCAGTTGCTACACTGCCTAAAGATGCCCAAGTTCACCAGGTTGACAGGAGAAAGCACAGGGAACTGACCTTTAGATATGCCTGGATATGAGCTCAATATATTAAGTACTGAAGCCTTTTACAGGAAAAATGTCACTCAAAATGTCTGAGTCTGTACAGGGCACTGCCAAACACTCGAGAGGAAACCAATACGTAGACGCTGAAAATTTAAGTATGACATATTTAGGCAGATATTCTGAAGTTAGGAAGAAATCAAGTAGTACTTACAGAAAATAATGAATTAGCTTATCAAGAATGATGAAAAGAGAGGTGTCACATGAATCAGAAGGTGTCACAGGTGTCACACTGCCTGGCTACTACTAATGCTGGTCTCAGCACAGCTTCACTGTGTTGGGATACAATACTCCTTTGCTTCTTCTCTCGCCAGAAGCAAAATGTTAGCACCAATCCCAAGAAGAGAAGCAGGCCACAGCCTGTTTTGTGATCCACAGTCTTGTCCCATATGATGCAAGGGTCTGCAGGCTTGCATCCTTTTTCTGGTAGATGCCTCAAATAGCAACCAGACCAATCAGTACGTTGAGCACAGACACTCACTCTCTAGCCAGAAACAATCAGGAATCAATGCACTCTGCTCCTACTCTCACCAGGATCAGAATATAAGCACAGGTTCCAAGCTGTCACCTATAAAGCAGTTATTAAGCTTTCTGGTGATCAGCAGTTTCTGGGAAATAATGCAATTGCACTCCTTCTCTCACCAGGAGAAAACAGAAGCACTAATCCCAAGATGACTACTGAGAGGCAGAATGTGGGCTCTCCAATAACTGGTGGCCTTGCAATAGATGCTTAAAGGTAAGATGAAAAAAATGGTTTATCCTAAACACTGCAGTGTGCACTAGAGGAGTTAGATGTGAAAGTAGGTATCCTAAGTTTTACCTGTCTAAAAATGTAAGTTTTAGTGGAGAGTCACGATTTTTAAAACAACAAGATAGAGTGAAAGGGGGTGGTCACTTTTTTATTCTGGTACTATGCAATACAGTAAGATGGCCAATAAATTTAAATAGCTGAAGGGGAATGATTTCACAAAATGATAATTTTGTGCTTACTCAGACCAACCAGTAAAAGGAGAGAGAAAATGAGATATATGGTCAAATTAACATAAGGGGCAGGCAACTAGAAAGACAGAGGTGTTTAAACACACAATAGTAACCAGGTGGGAAAGTGGGACAAAATTCTGTCTGACTCACAAGAGACAGCAAATACAACAAATTAAAAGCAAACTAACCTTTTCCTCACAGCAAACTAGCAGAGTCTGGGTGAGCCTTTCCAGTAACGCTCTGAAATGTTTTATTTTACCCCTTAAATAGAAGGTGTAGTTCCTAGCTCCACCCCCTCAGTTCACAGATGATTAACCTTAACTGACCTCTCCTAACTTATGTGTGACTCCTTAACTGACCTGTTCTAATTTCTGTCTGACTCACAAGAGACAGAGCTGTGGTGTCTTTTCAAGTTTTAATATGCAGTTAAAAGCAGAATACAAGTAAAACACAGTGTAAAGAAAACAAACCACAGTATACAAAATAGAACAAGATAATAAAGTAATACAGAATACAACAAATAAAAAGCAAACTAACCTTTCCCTCACAGCAAACTGTAGCAGAGTCTGGGTGAGCCTTTCCAGTAAATATCCTGGTATCTTATTTCTTTATGTCTCTCAGTATATAGGGCACTATAATTGCTAGGTGTAGCTCTTTTAATAGTTAATACTACTTTTTCCTTTTGCTTTACCCCTTTCTAATATGATCCATGTCTCTGAATCTCTTCCACTTAATAAAATGTGGTCCAGCTGTTATAATTAGCAAACTGAAGAATACAACTATTAAAATAATTCTACATAAAATTGTTAAAATGTAGACACTTTCAACCTAAACTGTAGCAAGGTATAGGAAAAATGCCTCAAAATATTTTTACTTTTGGAAAAGCAAAATGTATTTCTATATTCATCAATCACGGTGCTAATATGTATTGTGGGTGAGTCCAATTATCTATCTAATGCAAATAAAGCAGTAGCACTAAATCCTGCCTGGTATTTCATTTTCTGAATAGTCAATAAAGTTAAAAATTAGCGGACAACATCAAAATAGCATTATTAAAAATGTATGCTGATGCATGCTTTAATTTTCCTGTCAGTTAGTCTATGCATATGTGTAATGAGCAATAGATTGCTGTATCTATGCAATTTCATGTTAACAAATTGTTCTAAAAAACTTAAGAATGATGCCTCTTTTACAGAACACTCTTGTGTGATATTTTTTAAATTTAAAATAAATTATTAACCTTTATGACATGTGTAGCACTAGCAAAAATCTATTAAATTATCAGGCCTGTAGTACTCTTTTGCTGACATTAAGACACTCAAATTGCCGTAGTTGGGATTCTAAACTTGCTATAGTTTTGTTGTGTATCTACTTGTAAAATGTGAAGTCACTTGGTCCAGAACTCTGAACATGGTCTGCTGATATACATTAGTAATTTGCTATGGATGAGGGTTGTGCGAAAGCTCATTACTTGAGATTAGGTCCTCTGAGATACTTTTCTAAGTGGCTCATTTATTAAGACTTTTAAACAGTGAGTGGTCCTTTTCTCATAGGCCACAATGGGAAGGTTCTACAATGAATGAGTACATTTTACTTTATTTATTTTATTTTATTTGATTTTACATTTGTTTACCAGGAAAGTCTGACTGGACACAGGTCATTTTTCAGCAGAAGCCCAGGGAGAAAAGCTCCACATACAACAGTAATTAGAATCAGTTACAAAATTGACAAATTGATTCACAGTAGACAAGTTGGTGAACATAACTTGGAACAAAAATATATGATGTTACAAATGACTAATACATATATAACCTGAAATTATTTAACTTTAAAAGAGTATACCTAATTTACATATTTATATACAGCTAAGCAGAAGTCAAAAAAGTTGAAGAGATGATTAAGTTGATTAAAAAGTCATGAAAAAGGGGTGGAAGGAGGGGTGAAAAAGGGAGGAGTAGTGTGCAGTGACAAGAGTTACATAGTAAGTGGTGGTGGAGAGGAGTTAAAGAAACAGAACAGTAGGGGTTGTGAGAAGTTATCCAGGGGTATCACAGTTACAGAGCTGTGAATCGAGTAGATGTGATTTTAGGACTATTTTGAAGGAGGAAGAGGAAGCTTTGGCTAAGATATTGGGGGGAAGGCTGTTCCATTGTTTAGCAATAATATTGCTATAGAGGGATGCACCTGCAGAGTTATTGGCTTTAGATACTTGTAGTAGGGGTTTATAACTGGCTTGCAGGACTCCCATTTTGGGATGCACCTGCAGAGTTATTGGCTTTATATACTTATAGTAGGGGTCTGTGGTTGGATCGCAGGCCTCTACTTTTGGTGCAAGGATGTAATATGTTTTGTAGAGATGGGGTTATATTAGGGTATTAATGCAAGTTGTGCACTACTATGAGTTCATTATATAGCAGGATTTGGGGAAGTTCAAGCCAGTTAAGCTGTTTGAGAGGAATACAGTGGTGTGTTCTAAAAAGAGAATTAGTTGCAAATTTATATATTTTATTATAGCAAACTTGCAGCTTGGTTAGGTCTGATTTTCTAATATTGGTGAGGATTGGGGAAGCATAAAGCAGGGTAACGATGAAATGATTAAGAACAATAGTGGCTCTAGTGCTGTCTGTTAGGAATTGTTTTTTTTTATATATGAGACCTAGCTTTTTGTGTACTTTTCTATAGTTAGGGATATATGTATATCAAATTTCATGTTACTGTCAATTTCTACACCCAGCAGTTTGGTGTGACTGACTGGAGATATGACAGTGTTGTTACTAGAGGTGATATTAAATACTGGGCTATGTGTTGAGTACTGTGTGGGTGGAACGATAAGGAGCATAGTTATGTTGGGATTTAATATTAGGAGTGAGCCAGTAATCCAATTTTCTACAGAGAAAGAAAGGAGGCTTGTGTTAGTTGTTGCAGTACATGGAGGGAGGAAGAAGCACAGATTAGTGTGGAGTCATCTGCATATTGGATGACTGAGGCCTGTAGTGTGGCTGTATGAAGTTTATTTGTAAATAAAGAAAACAACAGAGGTCCAAGAATGGAACCTTGTGGGACTACTAGTGAGACTGGTAGTAGAGGTTGGAGTTCTAGGTGCCATCTGACAGCCTGCTGTCTGTCTTTTAAGTAGCTCCTGAACCAAGAGATAGTGAGGTAGCTGAGATTTCGTTCGGAAAGAGTCTTGATTAGTTTATCATGACTGACCGTGTCAAATGCTTTGGAAAGATCAAGAAAGATGGCTGAGACAAATTTTCCATTGTTTCTATGGTTGTTTACTGTCTGAGTGAAAGACATAATGGTGGTAGTAGTGCTGCGGGATGGTCTAAATCCATGATGGGTTATAGTAAGTAGATTATTAGAGTGAAGGTGTGTCACGATTTGTGTATAGATATACCTTTCAAGGATTTTGGAGAGGGGAAACAATATAGTGATTGGGCAGTAATTAGTTCTTTGAAATTGCCCCCTTTATGTAGTTGAGTAATGTATGATATTTTCCAGAGCTGGGAGACTAGGATTTCTGTAATAGAGCAGTTTATAAGAATCACTTTTGGATGTGCAATAGCCTCAGCAGCAATTTTTAAGAATTCCGCAGGTAGTTTATCAGCTGAGGGGGTTGTTGGTTTTAACTTTCTAAGTAGTTTTCTAATTGTGGGCAAAGGGACAGGTTGTTCCATAGTATTAATATCTGGTGACTTACTGCTTTTGGACTAGCTTTGAAGGTTAGCTAGGTCTAGGATGGATTCTGTAAGATATTTGTTGAATTGAGTTGCTATATTGGTTGAGCTATCTGTAGTTATAGGGGAAAGGTTGCCAGTTTTTCCTTGTTGTAGTACTTTGTTAATGGCTATCCAAAACTTCCTAGGATCATTTTGGTGTCTAATGTGTGTGTTATGATAACAGTTTATTTTGTACCAAAAACCCAAAACAGGAGATGGAAGCGAAAAAACCAGAACCAAAACCAAGAATAAAATCGCTCAGGAGAACCAAATAAGGGTACAGACCAGAAACAAGCGCAAAGCAATCCAAGGCAGTTTATTGAAAAGTTCCAAACGCTGATATACAAAAATACGTTTTCGAAAGTCTTTTTCAAGGCAAAAACAACGTTCACAAATCACTTCCCCTTAAATACAAATTTAATTTCTTACACAGACCAATAAAATAGTGAAATCAATTACCTGTTTGAATTGGTAATTAAAATGAAATAAAAAACACATGTAAAGGAACCAAGGGGAACAATCTTCTTTTCTTTTCTCTTAGTATAATAAATACTCTTTCAAAGCCATTTTATATGTATATAAATAATTAAATAGTTAATTCTTTGTTGTGTCTGACATAGTTAAAACGTTAAAATAGTTCGTTTTGTAAGTTAGTTGTTAAAAATATGTGTATATATATATAAATAAATTATCTAGTATATATGTTAAAAAGTGATATTAGGGACATCTAGTGGAGATTTGTAGTTTTACACTTCTTAGCTTTAAAACTGACATACACTAATATACAGGAATAGATTTACAAAATCTTTTCCAAAACAAGCAACTTTCAAGGTCAATTCCATTTAAATACAAATTTTAATTCTTGCTTGAACCAATTACCTATTAGGGTTAATAGTTAAAATCAAATATACTTATAAAAGAACCAAGGGAAACAATGATCATTCTCTAAATATAAAAAAACTCATCCAAAAACCTCTTGGTATATGTGTGAATTAATAAATATTAAGTTCTGCATTATATAAGACATAGTTAAATGTTAAAATTTTATAATAAAATAATTCATTGTATAAATTTATTTTTATAAATATATGTATCTATGTAAACATAAATTAATTGTAATATATGTAGTAACAGTTTATTTTGTCCTGTTTGGTAATTTTTTGTCTTATTTCTAAGTTCTAAGTATTTTTGTTTAGCAGTAGGGGTATTTAGTTTTTGCCAGTTTGACTAGGCTTTGTCTCTGTTACGTAGCTCAGATCTAGTCTCTTTAGTTAACCAGGGGGCATAGTTGGCTTTAGTTCTGATGGTTCTGGGGTGCATTATAGTTTAGAATTTCAACGAAAATGGAATTGAAGTATGAAACAGCCTAATCTAGATTTAAATGGGAGCCAGTTGCATCTTTTCAGTGCCGTTATAAAGTTACTGGAGTTGAAGAATTTTTTGTTGTGAATTTCAATGTATATAGTGGGTTTGGCTACATTGGTTTGATGTCTGGTTAGGAAGGTTGGTGAGTGATCATTTAGGCTATCTGGTAAGCAGCCTGATTGACTAATTTAATCTGGTCTATTAGTCAACATCCAGTGAAGGATTTATTGCCTCTTAGATTTTTTTATCAACTCTGGTTGGGGACTGGATGAGTTGGGTAAAACCATGAAGGTTGATGACATTAGTGGGATTATTGGAGTTACATGTTAGCCAGTCAATATTAAAATCACCTATTATAATAGTTTCTTGGGAGAGAGAGAGTTAGATGTTCAATGCAGTAGATTTTCTATGGAGTCTATGTTCTCACCTGGTGGAAAGTAACAACCAATTATGTTGATTTTTTTTTTTTGTTATTAATGTGTAGTTTGGAGAACATAATTTCTGCTGTTCCTAATGTTGGTAGTGTCATTTCCTGACTTCCTATATTTAAATTATTTTCTAAATAAGATAGCAATGTCACCACCTTTTTTAGTTATTAGACCTTTTTGCAGCAAGTTATAGCTTGGGGGGGTTATTTTGTTCATTGATATGTCTGGTTTTAGTCAGGTTTCCATGAGCAAGGCTATAAGGGGTGAGTATAGAGAAAGATTAGCATGTAGGTCAGGGATTTTCCTTTTGATACTTCTAATGTTAATGTTTAGTATTAGGAGGCCATTGATTTTTTTTATGGAGTTGGGGAGAGGTGTGCCCTGTATTTAATGTGGTTGTATGGATGGTGGGCTTGGGCGGGTCAGGGTTAGGGTGTATGTCTCCACAGAGAGCTAGTCTACAGGTAGTTTGTACTATAAAGTTAATCAGTCTAATGAACAATAAGTGGTGGATGGTTTATTACTCTTGTGTATAGGTAGTGGAGGTAATGAGATGTGGATATTGAGAGTTGTTTGGAAAATAGAGGGAAGAATGTGTAGGATTAAAGGAGAAGATATAGTAGGGTTAGTGTTGGTATTGACATGTTGAGGTAGTGATGCAGGGCTAATGTGGAAGTAAGAGGTAATGTGAGCAAACAGAGTGAGGGTTACAATGATGAAGTGTGAATAAGGTACATGTTGAGGTTGTAGCTGGTGTGGACTAGAGAAGTCTGTAGATCAACTGGATTTATTTGAGATGGTAATAGTGATCTAGGTAAGTGACTGCAAGTAGGTTTATTAATTATGTTGGCAGGGTGGAAGTGCGGG
This sequence comes from Protopterus annectens, assembly GCF_019279795.1. NCBI lineage: Eukaryota > Metazoa > Chordata > Ceratodontiformes > Protopteridae > Protopterus > Protopterus annectens. Next base: position 1,056,451,274 of record NC_056741.1, on the reverse strand, counting down.
ATGGATTTATTGATTGATGTGGTATGTAAAGCATTATTAAACAGATGGGAGAGAATATGTGAACTGCTTTGGTATGCTGGAGGTGAGTAGTTAAGTGGGAGTGGCTAAGAATTGGATAATTAGGTTTGTATTGTGACTTGGCTATAGGAAATGGTGGGTGTGGTCAGTATGTATAAATGTAATGAAAGAGGGGGTGGGTGGGAATGGGGGTAGGGTAGCGAAGTGGAGTGATCGGTATGTATAAATGTAATGAAAGAGGGGGTGGGTGGGAATTGGGGTAGGGTAGAAGAGTGGAGTGATCCTGAGCTAAGTGAGGGTGAATGGAGCAGGTTGCACCTGGCCTCACTGAGTTGTATCTAAAGAAAAAGCAATCTGTGAGCAAAGGACTGCAGCAGGTTAATACTAGTGCTTGGACTTAAAATAATGTACAGACTTTCATGGTATGTAAATTATGCCAAAGTATAAAATATTATGGAAGTAGTTCTATCTGACTGAGAGAGGGGGAATTGGAGAGAAGTAGGGGAAGAGTGAGATTCTAGTGCTAGAAGAGCTTGTTAGGCTAGTTTCAAAGAGAGCCGTGTCAGAGTTTAAGGCAACCGAAGTTTGAGGTAGCAGGAGTGAAGAAGGTAAGTATGTCAACGGGAGGAGCAGGCTAGTGGAAATAGCATGCATGCTCACCACTGTAGCTAACTGCTATTTTATTAGGTATTTGAAATTAGTTACAAAAAATAGGTTTCATACAGTCATTACTTGAAGGACACTGTGCACTTTCTTTCAGGATTCCTGTAGTGTGAGAGACAGCAGTTCTTAGGCAGGCAGGGAGCAATGCTCCGTATGAGCAGACTGAAAGAAATGGAGTAGGAGGTATTCAGAATAGATAATATTACAGAATTAGTGTAAGAAAGCAAGTTTTAAAAATAAACTGTTAACAAGGTGCTATAAGGAACACTAGATGTGACTCAGCAATAGCAGGATTAAAAATTCAAATAACACCTATAATGAGATAACTTTTCTAAAGGAAAGGGTCCACTAATGCAATGCACTTTAGAGCCAGTAGCTGAGTAAGTATATCAAAACCACGTTGTGCAGCAGAAACAGTTTGGCTGCATTAATCATTTACTATACAATATTATATCAGGTCACAGCTACAAGATGCTGTTTACAGATATATTAAGAAAAAGTCACCAACTCAAGCCATTACTGAGCTCTCAGTATTTAACTTACATAGCACTTAGTATGGGGTGCAACTGTCACTACGAGTAATCAGCTATGCCAGTAGATACAGCTGTTGCAAGTGGTCCCTAAATTCCCAACATTAGTTAAGGAAGGACTATGGGTTAAATGGTGAACAGGAGAAGGACTAATAACCAGTAAAAAGAGAAATTTAGCTACAACCAATTATTTAATAGGAGGCCATAGAAATCAATGTGTCACAGGTTCTTAAACATTAGATGTAAAATGGCACCTGATAGCACACCTGATTTAACTTTAAGCACATTGTAATTGAATTATAATATATACTTGGCTTTGTGAGTATGAGCAAGATGTAAGTTCCCTCAGGCTATGCATATACTTTAAACATGTCTGTTAAGGCTAATGCATTGTTAATTAAACCAGCTAGTTTGGCTGCAATATCAAACAGAATGCGCTATTACGTGTAGGTCAGTCTGCTAGCTTGGTTACATAATCAGAACACATTTATAGTAACAGCAACTTGTGAAGTTACAAACAATACACTAGAAATTTGATGCAATGTTTTAGAGAATAAAAAACAGTGTATTGATTAAAAATGAAGAGTAACTTACAGGAGGCTAGGCAGACAGGCCAAGAAGTAGCGAGCAATGCTACGCTGTTTCGCTGAAGCAGTTTCAGGGGGGAAAGTGTAATTTAAAAATGGCACTGGCCTGAATGGCCCAGCTAAATCAGTTACCCAGATTGCGTAGAAGGGGAAGGGTCAGCTAATACAGTTTTGCTCCACTAGTGAGAACGTAATAACCCACCGAGTACTATGTGCCTGGGTGTAGAGGAATGAATAAATAGATAAAAGTATTATTTGCACCTGGCCTCACTGAGTTCTATCTAAAGAAAAAATAATCTGTGAACAAAGGACCGCAGCAGATTAATACCAGTGCTGAGACTTATATAATGTACAGACCTTCGTGATATGTAAATTATGCCAAAGTATAAAATATTATGGAAGAAGTTCTATCTGACAGAAAGGGGGAAGAGGGGGAGAGGAGGAGGGATGAGTGAGATTCTAGTGGTAAAAGAGCTTGTTAGGCTAGTTTCAAAGAGAAATGAGTCAGAGTTTAAGGTAACCAGAGTTTGAGGTAGCAGTAGTGAAGAAGGTAAGTATGTGACTGAGAGGGGCAGGCTAGTGGAAATAGTGTGCGTGCTCACCACTGTAGCTAACTGCCATTTTATTAAGTATTTGAAATTAGTTACATAGAAAAAAGGTTTCATACAGGGATTACTTGAAGAGCACTGGGCACTTTCTTTCAGGCATCCTGTTGTATAAGGGACAGCAGTTCTTAGGCAAGCAGGGAGTGATGCCCAATGACATAAATTATTGCAAAATGTATGTGTATGTGTAGCCATGTAATAAAGTGCTCTTTGCTCACTCCACCCCATCTGATATTTTAACTTGAGCTTGATGAATTTATCAAAACTAAACATTAAAGCTCAATTATTCGGTTATTCATATATGTTTGACAGCAGTCTGCCCCCCCCCCCCACCCATCCAGTTTTGTGTCCTTGACTTTAGTGCATCTTGTTATGGAAACTATTTAAGTGTTTCTAACTTCAAGGATTCTGTCTATGTCATAATAGGCATAGATAAATGAAGAACTATCCACCTCAAGAGTAAAAGTAAATAGGTTATATTATCAAAGTAACCTTAACTGACCTATTCTAATTTCTGTGTGACTGACAAGAGATAGTGTTGTGTTTGCTTTTCTAGTTTAAATATGCAATTAAAATCAGAATACAAGTAAAACACAGTGTAAAGAAAACAAATCACAAAATAGAAGGCAACATAGTAATACAAAATACAAGTAATCAAAAGCAAAGGAAGTTATGACAGAGCCTGGGTTTGATTTTTCCAGTAGAGCAGTTTAAGGCACTTTTGAACAGAGAAGATAGTGCTCAATAAGTTTAGGCTCACAGAACATGCCTTTCAGAGATGGGAGTCAGTTAACATGAATCATGTTTGTTTGTTACAGAGCTGACCCAAAGGAGAAGTATTACGAATAAGTAAAATAATTGTAGCTGCAGGCAAGAGGACTCCTTTGCCTTTCTTTTGGGGCACACAGCCTCTGGAAATCTCCCCTTGTGACTTAAATCCTTCTGTAGTATTTAAGTCCTAATTCATGTTTAGGTCAGGAATGTAAAAGACTTATGCTCTGGACCTAGAAGACCTCTCCTCTCAACAAAGTTTGTGTAACATTTTCAGAAGTGTCTGTAAAAGAAGGTGTCAACAAAACTGCTGTAGGTTTATAAACCACACAAAAAGCCAACTGCATTTAGGGAATACCGTAGTAAGTCTGGGAAGGTCTCAACAAGATCTAACAAGTGAGAAAAAGAATCTCAGTAAGTTGTGATGGAATTTACACTGCTAGAGGGCAACGTGTGTGACAAATCTGATTACTCTTCCATATCATACTTATATGGCAGGAAGACAGGCCTATAGACCCTGCTAATCAGGTTGTCAGCATATGAATTTGTTATTATAAGAATAATTCTACAGTTAAGTGTAACGTGTGTATGGCCCATATAATGTTTGTACTGTATGTACAAATAACAGAAAGTTTAACATAGTGTGTTACAAGTCATTAGAGAATGGGCAAACTGTACACCAGCACTCTGATTGGGGAATGAACATTCTCCAGCAGGGTAGTAATGTACAAGTAATGCCTGCTGAAAAACAAGTCTGCCGCTTTACGATAGCATATCAAGCTGTGGAGCTTGCACTGCAAAAAAACTAATGGCCGTCATTACTTTACACTTGCTAAGCAGTGCTTTTGCTGTTTAGTAAGTGTAAAAAAATAAATAAGTGTATGTGTGTGAGTGCATTTATGTTTCTGTCTGCATGTCTGAATGAATGCATGTATGAAAGCAGAAGAGACTGTGTTTGACAGAGATTGAGAAAGAGAGTGAGAGCAATATTGTGTGAGTGAAATCATGTATGAAAGCAAAGGAGACTGGGTGTGTGAGAGCTCAAGAGAGAGTGAGAGAGATCTTGTGTGAGTGAATGCGTGTATGAAAACAGAGGAGACTGTGTGTATATGAATGCGTGTGTGAAAGCAGAAGAGACTATGTATGAGAGAGAAAGAGAGGGAGAATGGGCTCTCTGTAAAATTGTTGCTTTACTTACTTATTTAATTTTTTAAGTTCAATATTATATATATATATATATATATATATATATATATATATATATATGTTTTTGATGTAAAATGCTTCCTAAAACATCATTAACATATTCTATAGAAAGTTTGAAACATTAGACGGAGGAACTATTTTACATCAAAAATATATAAAAAAAATATAGTACTTAAAAAAATAAGTAAGTAAAGCACAATAATTTTGCAGACAACCCAATCTCTAAGAGCAAGAATGTCCTCCAGGGTGTGAGTTAATGTGTAATTAATGCCCTTCCAGTGGTGAAGAGGCCCTCTGCTTGAGGGGTCGGGCCTCATAACACCCCTGGACAGGCGTTAATTACACATTAGCAATGTTGGGCACTATTGCTTACATATAATGTGTGATATAAAGTTTTAGAAACAAAATGAGAGGCACTGCTCCTAGTGTGTGACAGCTGAGATATGTGCTACATTTGTATACTAGTGAATCCCTGCAGTTAGGGTTGCCACCTTTTCAAATGCCCAAAGTGGGACATTGTTGGTACAATGTCAGATTTTGCAGGCCGAAATATACCCACAGCCAGTACAAAAGACTGAACTTCACTTTTTTTCATAAATAAAAGCGTATTCTTGTAGCATTTTAGTTGCTTACTCTGTTTCTTATAACATTTAGGTGTTTCAGACACAGAATAACTGTTTTATGCAACTATTACATAAAATATAGGAAATAATTTTGCCTTAAAATCTCAGGACATTTGCAATTTTTACAATGTTTTTGCAGGACACAACTGCCCAAAGCGGGACTGTCCCTCGCAAAGTGGGGCAGGTGGTAACCCTACCTGCAGTAATTGTAACAGTAAAATAGAATACAGCACACTTGCAATGCCAGTAAAATATAAGCATAAATGCAAAAGTGTTTAGGTTTCCTCTGAGATGCTGCAGCATACTGACATATGATGGTGGTAATCACACATATTTCCCTTTCAAACAAGTTAAATTGCAGTTCCCTTGTCAGCCATGATGTAGGAAGTTTGCTTTATTTGCATAAGGCCATCACTATTCATTAAAATTCACCACAAGAAATTGCTTTAACTATTGTTCTGTCATTAGATTGCACAGTCAAAATGACATGACAATATTTTGTACCTTCATGGATTACAGAAAGCCTGGACTTCCCCAAATCAGCTATACTTTACTGAGAATTTTGTGGTTGCAGATTTCTTTGCAGACTATGGCCACTAGTGCAGGACATTAAGGCTATCAGTAAATGAACATCATCCTGTTACCAGGGTTTGACTCCTTTTGGTTCCATTTGCCTACTGTGTCACTGTTAGCATGTCATTTATCCAGACAATTCCCCTAAGCTGAGTCTAAAAAAGTCCATGTCACTCAGTACTTCAATACATTTTGCAGACATAAGCAATTAGAAATCAACTATTTCTTGTAATACAACTCCCATTGCATGTTTTTTTTTCATTTACAGATTCATCTTACTGGTCCTTACTAGGATGTTTAGTTTGAGGTATGATATGCACTTTGAACAATACTTTTACACCACAGCACATCAGCAAGTCTATGCACTAAGCAGTGCTGCCCTTATGTCATTTATTTATTTATTGACATTTGATTACTGGAAAAAGTCTGACTGGGTAGAAGCCCATTTTCAGTGGAGGCCCAGGGAGAAAAGCTACAAATTATTACAAAACAGTTTAAGAACAATAATTATACAATCTTCAAAAATAAAAAAATCTGCAGTTTAAATAAATGTAGCAAATTAGACATGATATAAAAACATTGGTTAAGAATTGATACAAGGTACTGTATATGACAATCATTTAATATTTGAGAAATTTTAGATAGTTTGTAGAGAAATTAAAGGTATATTAGTCTAATACAAACAGGAATTGCAATATGAAGTGAGGGGAAAACAGGCTTATGATTTATTTACAGAGAATGTCAGGGAAGACAATTAGATAGCAATAAGGAAGTAACTTGAAAACGGGTCTATATTATTTACACAAAGAAGCAGAGTGTCGACTCACCTCTAGCTGACCCGTATTTGTCAAAGCTGCACATCATCGAATGGTCAAATCATCGATTGCTTTCTAAGGGAAAGAAATAGGTTGGTCAGTCTTTTATATCTGCCCTTTTTCCTGACTGTAGTGCGATCTCGAAGTTAGTATATCCCCACATCAGGGGGTGTGGGGGTGAAGTCCCCTACTTTCATAGTGTTTGTTTTAATGTGGTGTGCATGGTTGGGCTACTAATTTCTTTTCTTTAGAAAGAAATTGATGATTTGGCTGCTCGATGTTGTGCAGCTTTGACAAATACAGGTCAATTTTAGGTAATTCAACATTTTGCTTGTTCGACTATATAATATAGGCCCAGTGAAAAAAGGGAGAGTAAGGAGGTATAAGGAAAGAAAAGGTACTTGTTCACATTTAGGGATATAGTTTATCCTGGTCCTTTACATATTGATTATGCACCAGTATATTTATTAAGAGAAAAGCTGTTGTTTTCATTCTTGTTTGATCATGTATTTTCACCGTTTTTATGGATAATAGTTGAAAAAAAATTACCACTAGGTTGCTTCAGTTTTTGAAGATGATTTCTTACCAGATCAGCTTAAGATGCATGTATTATATGGATTTACTATTGTTTTAGTTTGATACTTCACATAAGGTGTTAATATATCTACAAGATACAATATTTTAAGACACTTTTGCAGTTAGAAACAAAATGCATTTAGCAGTGTTATTCTATGCAATTAGTTAAGTATTTTTACATGGTGCACCTATTCCAATGTATATAACTAGGCTTTGTATAAGGTGTTGCTATAACACAGAGCTGTATTATAGTACATTGTCAGCAGCTGCACTTTTTTAGCATTATTTTACAATATAAAACATCGGTGCAAAAGTTTTGCAATATGGAAAACAAACAAAAAAAGATGAAGCTGTTAAAATGAGCAGTCTCTTACTTCCTTCTTGGAAGAAAAAAACACCAGAAGCAAAACTGAAGTTTGTTTGTGTCTTTCAGCTTTTCCTGGTTAGGGGTCGCCACAGCAGAATTCCGGTCCGCTAATGATTGGCAGTAGATTTTTATGTGCTGGCTTGCCGGGCCTAACGCACAACCTTCAATGAAGGAACGCCCTTTCATGCATGTCGCCACACAGAAGACAGTCTAACTGAGAATCGAATGGGCAACGTCTAACTGTGAGGCAACAACGCTACCGCAGCACCACCACCGCAGTATAGAAGCAAAACTGAAGTAATCATAGTAAAAAAAAATGAAACACTGTCAGTGTCTTTATTAACAAAGGAAATACTCCAATTTAGACAGATGTCATAAGTTTATGGAGGGGGTAAAAATAATGTTTAACAATGCTGTAGGATATTGCATAATGAATCTAAAGAAGCTGACTTGTAGCCAAATCCTTTTTATTTTGCAGAAACTATCTCAACATACATTGCATCTAACAATACTATAATTAACCACTGCATTACTCAAATATTTAACTATTCATTTTTACAACGTATACATTTCCAAACAAAAAATAAATCATTATACATTAAAATCTGAATGACTCCAAACTCACACCTTATAATTGTTACAGTTTTCTTTTTTGCTTGTTTGAACCTTCTTAAAATCTCATTTTGCCTATTCCCCATCTACTAACAGTCTATCCTGCTTCCAATGTTTACTAGTTTTTATAATTCTCTGAACCCATCTTCTAAGTGTCATCAGTTACATCCTGTATTTCATTTTTCTTTAATTATTTAGCAATTGCTTTTTAGCCATCCTGCTGCCAATAGCATCCTTACCTTTTATTCCTCAGTCATACTTTTACGTTTTCACCAGCCAAAGTAGCCAGCTATTTCAAACCTCTTTTCCATACATTCCTCTCAATATCTTTCTTAACTTGTCCCAATCATTTTGCATTATACGACAATCTCATCACACATGGAGATTATCAGTTAGCTGCTCACCATACATCCAACCATCTGCTTCCACCATTGCTTCTCTGCTGTTAATCTTGTTGATGTAATATTCACCAGTGGAAATAAAAAAAAAGATTACTCTTCTAAGCCAAAATCCTGTTTGCCAGGCTTCTTCTTGATGCATTTGCTTAATCCAAGTTCTATTTTCTTTATCAAGTCTTGTTTTATCATCTCTATCATTGTCATCCTTTCTCCTAAATCATTATAATTTACCTTTTGTGCCTTTGCTTAGATTATCCTGAATTATTTTTAACTAGCATTTCTTTACTTTTGGCATTCCCCTGATTGTATTTACCAGTGCTCTAACAATGCCCCCTCCCCTTGTATCAACTAGTCTCCATTCTTCATAATTTAGTTGAAGCTTTTTAAATACTTTTATCCTTCCTATTTCTCCTTCCTTCTACAGGTCTACAGTTAACTCTAATCCTTTCTCATCTCATTTCCTGGCTATATCCCCAAACAATTTGACTTGCCCTTCTTCACCTAGCAGACTTAAACTTGTGCTTCTATCCCATATATCTTTTAACTTCACTCATCCCTGCCTTGTCAATATCTAACATTGTGTTGCCCCTACACCTTTTTTCTCTTTATATTCGCAATACTTCCATCATAAGTGCGCAATGTAATGACGTCTCAATTTTTAGACCATATTAATTGCTGTCACATATTATTTCAAATCTGCCACCCCTAATCACTGTTTCTCTTGTCCATCCTGAATCTATCTCCCTCAGTCTGCCCTTGCTTTATCTTCTCTCCCTCCAGACAAAATAATCACACACATTTTATATTTCCTGTATCCTTTTATTTCTTGACTTTAATGCTACATGCTTCATATAGTACATAACCAAGGTTGAAATTAACATGTTCTACCTATATCCTAGTCCCCAATGACCTTACTTGATCATCTATTTAATGACACTCTGACTTTCTCCTTCACCCATACCCAGTTGTTATCTCCAATCTCTTTTACAGTAGGATATACTTTTATCCCTGTATTTTTCTCTCCTCCTTCAGAGCACAGTAGACTAAATTGTACCAGACTCTTCCTCCCATTTTAATCTGCAGGAAATGTATGGGATGGAACACTAAGCCGGATTTCCTTCCCAAACTGTTCAAGCAATTCCAACACATGCAGCAGCATCTGCTCTACATTCTCCAGAAGAGGCATGCATTTATCAGTGAACAGGTTTACACTATTCCTGTCTCCCTTTTCTATCCATTCCAACATTATTTTCATTAATCTTTAATCCAACTTTTCTATAAAAGATGAAAAGAATGACATCAAAAGAAGACACCCCTGCCTGTTTTCTTTCCCAAGCATCACTACACTTCTACAGACTCCCATTAATTTGGTTAGCTCTTAATAAAGCATGTTTACAGCACTGAGGAGCCTGCCCTTCTCCCCTACCTGTATAACTGTTTTAAAATGAAATCCCAGTTTATTAATTCAGATATAATTTTTACATGCATTAATATTATACCAGCTTTTCTTCCTTGATGTGATGCCAGAGGTAATGCCAGACTGAAGGAAACAATGTATTTTTTCACTCTATTCTCTTGTGTTCATCCGGATTCAGGGTGTTGTACTTATGGCTTAGGAATGTATGATGCTTGCTGTTTTGAATATAAAACAACAGAAGTATATTGGAGCTCCAGACTTCCTGTCTTCTCATATAAATGTAACCAAAAAGATGAAAAACTGCAAACTCTTTTCTTTTGATATGTAATTTCTGTAATCTCTGATGAACTTAATGGCTTGTAGCTGTATATCACTAACTCATACTAGCTGGAGGCCAGGGAAAGAAAGGCAACTTGGATATGTATTTACATTGCCTATGTTGCCATGTTGAGTAAAATAACTAATTTAGCTTCTTGTTTTCTCAAAGCCAGCAACAGTTCACTGATGTTATATGATGAACACTGGAAGCTAGGGGAACATTTTATATAGCTGTGTGTGCTATATGACTTAGAAGGAGGAGTTGGTACTACTTTATTTGTGTGTGTGTGTGTGTGTGTGTGTGTGTGTGTGTGTGTGTGTGTGTGTGTGTGTGTGTGTGTGTGTGTGTGTGTGTGTGTGTGTGAAGATCCTATCTGTAAGTTCTACTTATTCATTTATTTAGCTTTTGATAGTTGTGGACAGTATTTCTTTAGTAAGACATAGTCAGGGAGCAACGGTAGCTGGAACTTTTTTTTTTTCCTGTATGCATGTCTGTCTTTTTTTATTGTCTTTTATTTTATTTTTCTGTGTGCGTCAACCTGCATATATTTTAATCTATATTTACACTGTTTTCTTCATTATTTAAGCAAATTTTGTTTATTCATCAGTAAACTCTTGTGGTTGACTTTTATTTATATACTTATTTCTTTCTTTCTTACTTTCTATACTATAATTTATCTGAGAAGAAGGTGATTATTATTTACGCTATTGCCTAACAAGCCGTGAGGCTTATGATGGACACTAGACTGCATAGGTATTCTACCAGTCGAAGAAATATTAATTAGTATAAATACACCTGGTTTAATTAATGATTAGCAGGAAAGGGGGATGTTCCTGGTCTGCCAGGGTAGTGGCAGTACTATAGTGTAGGATGAAGGCTGTGGGAATTGAAGAATTCTTCCAGCCTTGTCAGGGAACTGTGAGTGTGTGTGTGTGTGTGGGTGGGTGGGGGTAAGAAAGGCAGTTACTTTGGATAAAGCTGTTAATATTAGCTCTTGAAAATGAAAAAAAAAAATCAGTACTGGATGCCTCCACAGACACACAGATACAAACAAGTTTTGTTTATTAATTTAGTTATTTATTTTAGCTACTGCATTTTTATTTATTTTTTTGCAAGCACTGTGACACTTATCCAGAATACACACATACACACACACACACACACACACACACATATATTTATATACAGTATATATATATATATATATATATATATATATATATATATATATATATATATATATATGTGTCAAACTATGGAACAACAGTCTTGCTCATACTGTACAGGTAGAACAGATAAACAGTTTCAAAACCTTTCTCAAGCATTATCTAAACTAATACTGACTGCTAATTCTGTTCACAGTGCTAGTCTTTCCCCAGTTCTATCCATTGCATGAACTCAGACCTTCTCTCCATCCTGTACTTTCTTTCTTCACCTATATAACCATAATATGCATCCTTACAGTTTTTAGCACCATCGCCTAGCTATAACTTTCTCCACACACCAACTAAAACATTATCCAATTTCTTTCCTCTGGTCTGTCTGTTCATCCTCTGTCTCTCTCTCTTTCTCTCCCTCTCTCTCTCTACCTCACATCCTTAATGTTAACTATAACGCTTATAACTATTTCAATTTCTCAACATAACAGTTTTCATCCTTGTAAATATATTGTTACTTTATGTTCTAAAAGTGTATAATTGTTATCACTAAATATACTTATATAAAATCTTACATATTGTGCCTTCATGTCATAAATGCATCTGAAGGTGGGTTAGGAGCTGTGCTATTTCAGGAAGTAGGTAATGAGGAATAGCCAGTCTGCTATCACAGAAAGAAATTATGTAAGGCTGAGTAAAAGTATTCTGCAACAGAGTGGGAATCTTTTACGATTAAGTGGGCACTAATTTTTCTGCATTATTAATTTTTAGGGTGCAGCATCCCTCTTGAAGCTGAGCATGCACCTCTACAATGGTTATAAAAATATTTAAATAAATAAAAATATTTAAATAAATAATATTTAAATAAAAAATATTTAAATAAATAAATAAAATATATTATAAAAATTGTTATAAAAACAATAGAATGCAAACACCTGATTAAGTATGTGGGTCTTGTCATCACAACCATTCTGTTTCACGATATTTACAATTCCCATGCAGTCCTTAGGACTGTCCTCAGATCCCATTACTGCATATCACACAACAATCTCCAGTAGGGGTCAATGTTATAGAGAGACAGACAGCCTCCCTCTACACTGATAGGTGAGTTGGCATCAGCTGTTCACTCTCAAACTTTCCTGCCTGGCTTTTCCAATGCCCAAGCCACTAAATGTTCTGAAGTCATCCAGGTAATCATCTAGGATATCATCAAGGCTTCATCCCTTCTATGCCATAAAGCTGATGCCTATTTGGCTATATTGATACAGCAACCAAAAATCCTGCCAGACCTCCTACCCAGTGAATGAAATAAGGTCTGTTTGTCAGCAGCAGAATGGAGGGGGTTGTGTTTGGGTATTGTGGGAGTATTAAGTGCTTCAGTGATAATCTTTTTATAATGACGCACCTTACAGTTATCTGTTTGCTTTTACTTTTTACTGGACGTAGATATTTTTTGTAGCTTGCCAAGAAGACAGTGTTACAGACGGCATCTCCAGCAACTCTGTGTGTGTGTGTGTGTGTGTGTGTGTGTGTGTGTGTGTGTGTGTGTGTGTGTGTGTTTGTGTGTGTGTGTGTGTGTGTGTGTGTGTGTGTGTGTGTGTGTGTGTGTGTGTGTGTGTGTGTGTGTGTGTGTGTGTGTGTGTGTGTGTGTGTGTGTGTATGTGTGTGTGTGTGTGTATGTGTGCGCTTGTGAGTGTGTGCTTGTTTGTTTGCATGTGTGTGTGTGCATGTAAAGTTTGTAGTGTGTGAGTGCATGCTCGTTTGTTTGTATGCGCGTATGTGTGTGTGCATGTAAAGTGTGTAGGTGTGTGAGTGTGTGATTTCGCCTGCTTTATTATGTAAACTGCCAGCTGTACTAGTTATACATCATCAGCAGTAAGATGCAGACCTTTTTTCTTTTTTTTTTTTATCATTCTTGAAGAGATAACTGTAAGTTGAAAAGATGGGAAAAGTCACCCAGCATTTCTGCTACATCTCCCTATATGTGAAAGAGCATTGATTTCCAAATACAGGGAAAAAGGGTCTGTGTTTGCAATTATGAGTTTCAGAATTGCTATGGAAAGCCATTCAGTTATCAAAGTAGCAGAGGAAGAGGTGAAATACCTGGTCAATCCATTCTGGACTTATCCCTTATGTGTGATCTGCTCATTCACATTGTGGTTGGCTCCCTCTACCTTGTTGGTTGTGGACCCAATGTACTCTCCTCCCACTCCAATTCCTCAGCCAGCAGCTGCGGTAACACCTTTAAGCACTCTTTACCACACTCCCAAATAATATGTAACTCCACGCACTTAGAGAAACAGACTTTTCTGCATTAGCCTCTACATTTAGTCCCTTGTTCAGCTATGCTTCAGCATCCTTACATATTCTGAAGCCACCACTCCTCCAATGAACATCAACCCATGTCTCCAATATAAACACAAGCCACACAATTTCCTCCATTCTTAACTTAATCACGGATCTTCTTCTACTTCTTGTAAATACTCATCACAAGCCCTCTACATTCATTTCACTTTCCCACTTTTTCTTCCCTTAAATCTCACCACCATATCCTACCCTGCTGCACATGACTGACTCTCTTCCCTCAACAGCGACAACATTGCATCTTTTCCTTCTGGTCATCCCCATGTCTGATGATAATATGACTGTCCCTCATTTAAACTGTTCAACATATGTGCAAACCACCCCCCTGAATAACCCAAAGCTAAGCCAATCAAACTCCTTCATGTGTGGTCTAGTCAATGTTAAAAGTATACAAAATAAGCTGGATTTGATTAGCAGTTTTCTGTCCTCCTACTGCACTGACATTCTAGCCATTATAGAAATGTGATTCAGGAATAATCAGATTTTTTTCCTGGATTTAACTACATGTTTGATGGGCATTCAGGTCATTTCATTGAATATTTGAATGTCACACTGACATCCAAAATGTCAAAAAAGAAATCCAATCAGAAACAGCTTTTTTTGTATAGGACAAGCCCCTTGCACCCTTTGTACCCTCCTGCTAATTATATATATATATATTCTAACTCCAAGATCAAACTACAGTGGAGAAAGGGCCAATTCCTCATTTCCGACTGTATCATGATTGTCCACAAGTGGTTTCCCGTTCACCACTATGTTGTGGCATTTTCAGTTTTGTAGTTTTGGGTGCTGGTGATGTGTCACTTGGTATTCAAAATATTTGACTAAATAGCATGGATCAGTTTGATGCCTGCCCTAGTAACGGATTAGGTGGTACTGTCATGCTTCTGTACAAAGTACACTCAATTTATCCCTAAATTTCTAGTCCAATCCAGCCTCTGTATACTAACCAAACTTGAGTTTCATAACTACCCATGACTACAATGACAAAATACAAGTCTCTTTCATAAAACCTTATGGCAATACTGTCACCTAATAAATACATCATTATCTTGGATGATTTCAACATAACCTTTCATGATACTGCCATCTACGTCATTTCTGAGCTCCTGACTGTCTTCAGACTTATACAACTCAGCAAATGAACCAGACCCAATTTTAATACCAACTATGACTCACTTCTGGACTTCTTAATAACATTCAGTCAATCTGTCCTCCATTGTCAATCACCCATTCAGTGACCAGTGCCCTGTAATGTTTATCATTCAAACCCTGAAACCCAAATTCCCTCCAGAATTGGTCTCTTTCAGATCTAAGTCTCCCTTCCACATTTCCAGTGTAGAACACCAACCATCCACTACAGACTGGTCACCTATACTAAAACTTTACTGACCAGACTAGTCACTTATATTATTCTTTACTGACTCAAACTCTGCACTTCTACAACTTACTTATTTTCTCCTCTCACTTCAGAACACGTTTTCTAATAATCTTCACACTTTTTTTAATTTATCCTTTGCTGGCCAGGTTAACCAAGTAAGTCTCACTAGGATAGTAAAATATTTTCAGGAGAGACCCAAAGTGGTATTTATAGTACTGCTTTACAAACACTATATGAACAAATGACTAACAAGAGAACTAAAAACACTTATAAAGCTTTCAAATGAAGCCTAGATGTCATAAAAATGGTAACCCCAAAGCAAATAATAGAGATAACTGCACCAACCTTCACACTATTACCCAAATTGGCTCTCAATTGTCATAAAGCTAAACTATTTAAGTCAAGACAAAGGTCACATTTTACATTCCCCAAAACAATTTAACAGGAAGTTAGCAGCTTCTCTGGTTGGACCCCCAAAAAGGAAGTAGACCCACAAGGCTATATTGCATGTCAATCTGGTAACCTGTCTCCTAATGACATTCTTAATGAATTATCCAAGCTGACGTCCTCTGAGTACATTCCCCCCTCTTCCACTTTCCCTCCAGCTTTCCAGAATACCTTGCTCCCTTCTACTTGTCTAAAGTCTGACTGCAGTGTCCTTTTGTTAACCACTTCTGAAGATTTCAATTAATAGTCGGACAGAAATAATTCAATACCCAGCATTAACTAATTTATGAAGGAATTCATGTGACATTAATTCCCTTTTCTGGTTTGGATTTCTGAATATTTCATTGAGAAAACAATCTTTATTTATTTCAGTGTTTACTTCCTAACTTGTTGTAGTTAAATGTTTATTTCCTAAGCATTTTACATATAAAATAAAATATATATACATCACAATAAATTTAATTGCACTAATGTAACACATAAGTAAAAGGCAAAGCTCAAGCATAAAAGATAATATTAAAACTGGACTGTCAAAATTTAAGATAGCATACCTACTCAGAAGTAGAATAGGCTTATCTAAAAAAGTGATAATTTATCGACTTTGAAACATGTTGAAAGAAGTTCCTGAGTCACAGTCTTATAACTAGAAAGGGAGAAATAACAAAGCGACATCTAATAATCATGAATACATTTCTGTTGCATTTGAGCCAAACCATCAGAAAGAAATGCTAAGAGTTGGCATAATGGTTAAAGTCTTACCTTCACAAATAAAAGGTACAACGTTTGATTCAAACCTCTAGTTATTGACTAGACATGCAAAGGTCAGCAATCTAATTGCCTAATACCTACCCGTGAAAGAAAAACATCAACCCCTCTTCATACAAATGCAGGGGACTAGCCAGGACACAAGGAATGAGTAGCACTTTCAACAAAGTACAGCACAGGTCATGTAGAGATCTGTATCAATAACAGTATCACAAAAAATTGATCTAGCACTAGCTGATAATCATCGAACATCTGCATCAGAATTATGCATTCTCTATAAATGTAGCAGGTCACCATCGGCCACCACCAGGAAGCATGTATTTCATTCCTTAGTAAAACAATAGCCTGAAGGGTACTTGTAAATGTCACTCCATTTCATGTATGTTTATGTAGCAGATGGATTTATTTATACATCCAGTGATAAAATCAACGTATTTTTCGAAGGACTTTGCTAAATGTTCTACAGCAAGAGCTGTTTATATTGTTATTTGCTCATGTTCTGCCTTTTATGTACACAAAACAGTGCGAGGTTTTCATAAAGGAATAACAAGACATATTAGTGACATAAAGAATAGTAATGATGGGCTTATACTTGCACTGCACTGGAGGGGAGAGTTACATTCATATAACATTAAGTTTTTATTCATTGGAAATATTAAAGAATCAGTTTGGATTGCAGCATGGTTCATTTATTACTCACCCATGAGTCTGTAAGTATAAAACACCACAATATTTTGTAAACTTCAGAATGTTCTGCAATTGTATTAAAAAACCAATAAATGATGCCAAAATAACTATACTATAACAACTTTCAGAACAACACAATCCTAAAAAAATTTGGTCAGCCATTAAAAGAATCTTAAATTCTGGCCAAAAATTCAGCCCTCATCCATCTTTCATTAACTTACCACTCATAACTTGAATAGAATTCAACTGTTATTTCATAGATAGTATAGCGTCTGTTACCAAGAATTCTCCAACACTTAATCTCAACTCTACCCAACAGCCACTTCACCACATCCACTTTCACCATCAAACCTGTGCCCACATCCTATATAAAACTACTTTTAAACAAACTCAAACCATTCTGTACTTCAGTTGATGACCTTCCACGTGAGTATCTTAAAATAGCAGCCAATAGCATTGCCTATCCTGTCTCAAGTCTTATAAATAGAACAATCCAGAAATTCTATGTTCCTCTCTCTGGAAAAAGTCACACATTATCCCTCTACCCAAGGGAGGAAATTCAACAGATATCACTAGCTTTAGAACTACACCAGTCTTGTCCTCCATATCTAAAATACTTGAAAAAATGGATTCAAAAACAATTAATAAACTATCTCCTATAGGCAGAACCCTATACCCATACTGCATAGTCTCCATCCCTCCCATAGTACTAACACTAACCTTTATTGTACTGTCAGTAAAGCTAGAGATAATGGCAAACTAGTCACTGTCTTATTTCTAGACATAGTTTGTCACATCAGACTTCTGCTTCAAATGTCCACACTAGGTCTATTTCAGTCCTTCCTTCTGTGGTTCAATAGGTATCAGTCAGTAAAATGACACTCCACACTCTCTCCATACCTTCCAGTCTCTACTGGTATATCAGAAGGCGTTATCTTTGGTTCCATCTTCTTTAAGATTCTTACCAACACTCCTCATATATTCACACTACAGGTCTCCCTAATAAAATACATAGATGATCCTGCACTCATATGCAAATCAGACAACCTGGCACAGCCTTAAAGATAACCCAGGAAGTTTTAATAGATACTGAAACATGGTTTTGTGATTCACAGCTCATGCTCAGTCCCTTCTACCACAAAAAAATAAAATAAAAATAATAAAAAATATATGTATATATATATACCCCCCAAGTCCATCTCTCATGAAAAAAATTAAAATCCTGTCTTTTAATAATAATAAACCACCAAAGTCAATACTCAGTGCAAACTACTGGGGATGACAGTAGATAATAATATTAAATTTGACTAGCATCTATAAAATTGCATTAAAAACTCACCAAAAGCTAGGGATGCTTTATAGATCCAAAAACTTTCTTACCAATGCAACTAAAACTACATTTGCAACTACTTACCTGTTCCCCTCACTACTTTATGATGTTACAATCCTCACCAACATTCAGGTATCACAAAAGGCAAAACGTGAACAATGCTGTGATAAAGTGGCTAAATTTGCAGTAAATACTCCTTTCAGAACCCACCACAGTATAGCACTAAAAAGCCTAAAATGGTTAGAACTACCCTATCAACTAACATATACACAGCTTCTCACCAACTATAAAATTAGCCAGCATCCTTCCATTTGTCCAGCACTAAATACCCTTCTCCACAATTATGCGATTACACTCAGTCATTATGATTCAGTCACCAAAAAACACTTCCCTGTCCACAAACCTATCAAATCTACTGGACATAGTCTGTATTCATACCATGTTGCTAAGGCCTGGGACTCCCTACCTGCGTCCATCAGATCAGTAGCCTCCCTCCAGTCATTTGAAACCATTCTGAAAGACTTCCTAGCAAAGATCAGGCTCTGTTAGTGTTCAACCCCAGAATAATCTATATCCCTAAATATGAACAAGTACCTATTCATTCCTTACACCCCCTTACTCCCCCTTCTTCACTTACTTCCTTACTTCAATCAATTTTTCTTCCCCAACTCTATCTAAATATGCCATAACCCTATTTATCTCTCACTTCATATTGCGATTACTGTTTGTATTATACTAATCATATTACATTTCCTGTTTGTATTATACTAACTTACCTTTCATTTCTCTAACCTGGTTAAAAATTCTCTGAATATTAAATTATTGTCATGCAAGTTATATCTATTCTAATCCAATGTTTTTGCTAAACTGTATATGTTTTTGGATTATTTTTGAAGATTGTAAAATTATTATTCTTAAAATGTGTTTGCAATACTTTGGAACTTTTCTACCTGGACCACTGGTGAAAATGGGCACCTACCCAGTCAGTCTTCTCCGGAAACTAAATGTCAATAAATAAACAAACACTATATAAATAAATAAAAGGTACGTTGAACTACAGGACAATGAATTATCGGGACTAAATGCTTGTTTTATTCCTGTTCCATTTTTTCAAGATATAAATAATACAAGCAGTGTTCCTTTCTGTGTGTGTGTGTGTGTGTGTGTGTGTGTGTGTGTGTGTGTGTGTGTGTGTGTGTGTGTGTGTGTGTGTGTGTTTACTTGTGTAGACACTAAGATTTATTGCTAAGTTTGAATGACTATATCCTATTCAATATATGTAAAAGAGAATGCTTTTATTTCTGAGTGAAGAAGGAAGCTGTATCCTGAAACATTTGATGTGTTAAAATAAAATCAGATTATATTATTTTCCAGTTTCAGTGTCTGTTTTTTTTTTAGGAGCTGACCTTTAGAAATTTTGAACATTGTCTTTGGGATTTCTACATATTAGCAGTAGTACCACACAGCCCATTTTGTCCTCACACTGTGTTTGGTTATTCAGCCTTATGTAAATGCCTTCATTTTTAATTTAAATAGCATATACAGTGGGATTCAATAAAGCCTACACAATGGTTTTCCACAGTGTGCGAAATGGAGACCTATGTAAGGGGCAATGTTTTTTTGTGTGTGTGGATCAGATGCCCTTTTTTTTTTTGAGGGGGGTTGGGGAAGGGACATAGGTATGTCTGTGTCTGGTAAGTTGGGTAGATGAAGCAACTGCAGACAGACAAGAGAAACAAGACAAAACACAGGGCTGGTGATGGACACAAAAGATCATTAGACACCACGGATGGGGTGAGGGTGGGGCATCCAGGACCCATGGATGTCAAGCTGGTTGACAGTGAGAATTGAGTCCTCACCTACAGGGCTGTCATCACTGTCAACTGACTCTGCCACCATCTGGATCATTCAACGTCTCCTCCTCCTATTGGTCCTATGTAAAATGAGGGAGAGCAGCCCCTCCATCTGGTGTAGGCATGTACCAACAGTGCAACACACAATGTTACTTACTATGTCTGTCAGTTCAGCATGAGTGATAAACTCACCACTCTTGACACTGCTCCCATAGGGAACCACTGGCCTTTCCTCTGGATCAGAACTACCTAAGGGAGCAGGTGGTGCAGGGGCAGCAGAGGTGGTGCTGCCAGGTTGGCTCCCAGATGTGCTGGCCAGTGGTGCCAGGGCTGGAAGAGTGGGCGAAGGTGAATCCTGTTGTGCAGGCCTACCCTGCTGTGCTGTGGAGCATTTTATGATGTGGTACACATGGATGACATGGACACATTTTGACAATATATAAATAAAAAAAAAAAAAAAAAAAAGAGAGAGATAAGGGTTGGGTTGAGAAAAAAAGAGATAAGATTAATACCTTCATATGTAACATACATACAATAATATAATTATTTGACTGTGTTATCGCAATCTATACTTTTAATACTAATATCCTCTTACAGATAACTTCTTATTTTTAAGACTATCAGCTCCTAACAGATGCACATTATACAGATTGCAGCAAGTACTTATTTACATGTGCATGTATTGCACATATGTGTGTTCCAATTATCCAGATTGCACTTTACAGTAGGGCATGTGTGCCACTGGTATAGAGCTCTTACTTTAAACCTTTAAGTTGCACATTATTGAAAAATTAACAGTTATTGTATAGTTGGGAAGTGTGGTATTTGAACCCACTACCTCTGACTAAAGTCAAATATTGTACTCTTGGTTTGTGCTACAATATGCATGCTCAATTTGATACAACTGTATAAAATACCAAAAGCTCTTTAGCTTTTAATGTTACAATAACACTACTCTTCTGCTGCATACATACCACATGCCTCCCTTATCCTCACCAATCTAGTGGCATTGGTCCTAACATTGCACTCTTTCTCCATGGCAGCTATGGAAAAAATAGAACAGAATACCATTATGAATGCTAGTCTTGCCTATATTCAGCTTTTAAGCTTTACAAGTACTCCCTGTAGTTGATACTTACACATGTGTGGGATGGCTTCCATTCTAAATTCTTTGTTCCAAGCATAGAAGGAACCCCTTCCTCCTCCAGAGGATGTTTTTATACTGTCTACATTGTTCACCAGTGCAGAGTATACCAGTGGCACTGATCACTGATCACAGCCCAGGCCAAACTATTTCACACTTCTAACTTATACTGGGACCCAGAATAGTCCCCTACAGCAACCTGGCACTGTGGTGTTTCACATGGAGTCCAACAACAATCTTGGACTTCTAGACACCTTATCTCTGAACTCTAAATCTCACACCCTCTACATGAATGCCTGCCATGTCTGTCCTGGATCAAGAGCTATGGAGAATGATGGTTTCCCACCATTTCCAGTTATTGCCTTTACTAGGAATGTGCATATTTAAAAATGTTACTCCTTGCGCACTATCACACAAACGCAGTGCACAATAGTAAGCTGTGCACAACAGTGGCCAGCAGTGCAATTTGAAAGTTATTTGATGTACAGACAGTTTTGTGTGTGTGTGTGTGTGTGTGTGTGTGTGTGTGTGTGTGTGTGTGTGTGTGTGTGTGTGTGTGTGTGTATTTAACAAATATGAAGGTCATGGAAGCCCAGATAGCAGAAATATCTTTACAGGAACATAGTACACAGTATACCCACAGTCATACATTTGATAATAAATGTGATAATACATAAATAAAGAAATAACTGATATGATATTATTGTCTCAACCCTCATATATATAATTAATATCAGCTACACTAAATCAGTGTTATAAGTGAGAGTGACTATAATGGGAAGTGGAACAACAGTAAAAGTGTACGGAATATGCTGTATTTGAACCGAGGACCATATGCATGACAGTCCTACACTAACACCTGTTACCATAAAAGAGTTGAGATAACAGCTGTTCATGTTTCAGTTCACTGCTATAAACTGCAATATCATAACAGTAAAAAAAAGGTTGCACATGCTGCAATAGAACCTAGGACCATATGCATTCCAGACCTACACTTATACCTGCTGCCACAGGCAGTAGCATTGATTAAATGTATCCAGTTTTGATTTTTGGCTGTCTACTTTCTGGATAGTCTACTTATCCAGTAAAAAATGAGAGAAGTACTTGAAATGAGGAAGAACAATCTATGACACACACAGAAGAAAATGTCAGTACACGTGATATATTTCCACATAGGTCTGGATTGCAGCTCTCACTCCAATGCACCTTTAGAAAGCATAATGGGTGCCTTATCGCTCTTTGCCATACAAACAGCATTTCATTAAAGAACTGAAGTCATTCATCACACAACCAACTGCAAAAGAATGTACACACTGATTTCAAACCATAAACTGTTATTTGTACATTTATTAAATTTATTATATTTGGGCGTAGTGCACTTAGTCATCACACAACCTATTATGATTATTGCTTGCAAATATGCAGCTCTGTCTTACCTTTCTGTGTTTCTTGGTCATTCACTTAATATCTGACCAGTACTCTGACACATGCAATGTGTAAGCCATTCTATACCATTGGCCTTAAAATGTGTGAGGATATTAACTGGGAATAATATGATATGCAGTTGCCAACAACTGAAGGGCAGGTTGGATGGCACAAAGATACATAGAATGCTCTTTTGGGGGGTGAAAAGTTGAGTTACTGTTATGGCACAAACAAGCACAGGCTGTTCTTTTGTGGGGAGCAAAGGTAGGTTACTGCTATGGCACAAACAAAGATATGTTGCTCTTGTTATTATCTTTGTTTTGCATCCTGCTTGTTGTTTGATCTTGTGAGGGCTGTGAAGTCAGAAAATGCAATGAGTATCATTACTTTCTAACCTCTCTCTTTAATGATTTTCCTGTACAAACATATGATGCTAAACAGAGGGCATGCAGTGATCATCAGTACTTTCGAGAGGCATGACTGTGTAAATATTTGATGCTTGAGGCCTACTGCTTACTAATGGTCAGATATAAATCAAATAAGTCTCTGGTATCACATGTTAAGGTAAAGTCTGTACAAATCTCCCAACTTTTACTTGCTTACTGTACCAAGTGAAGAAATAGAAGGATATGCTATAATATTATTAAAGAATACACTCCAGGCTCAGGACTTACCTTGTAAATGCAGGAGTTGCTACAGTGTTACTTCAGGGCTGACTCTGTCTGATGCAAGCAGTACAAAGCCAGTACATAAGGAGGTAAATGTTGTGTGAGTTACCTGACATCAATGTTACTATATGTATGTGAGTAGGAGGATAGTTTTAGGCCCCTAGGTGGTGAGTGAGTGTGCTATGCTTTGTCTATTAACCAATGCAATGGCATACTGAGCATGCCTATGTCTGCCTGTACACACAGCAGCTGGTGGTTCCCTCTCTGACTCCTCATCTGCCTCTGACTGTGGTGATCTTGACATTGGTGGTGGGATATATGCACCTTCCCCTTGCTGATCCTGCTGGAACTGTTTTCTCAGGATTATGTTGTGTAGCATGGCACATGCTGTGAAGAGTTCTGTACATATCCATGGATTGTACTGCAGGGCTCCCCCCCAGATGTATTTAGGCACCAGAAATGTGACTTCAGCAGCCCAAACACATGGTCTATGACAGTTCTAGTTTGAACATGTACCTCATTATGGTGTTCTTCTGTAAGTGTGTGTGCATTTCTGATAGGTGTCATCAGCCACGGTTCTAGCACATAGCTTGCATCTCCCAGTAAATGACCCTGTGGGATATCCCCCTTAGCAAACCTGTGGTATAGCTGGGAGGTGTGCCAGATATGTGAGTCATAGTAACTGTCAGGGTTGTCAGCACACATGTTCAAGATGATTCCCCTTGGCATTACACACAACTTAGCAGTTGATAGAGTGGTAGCTCTTTCTGTTAATGTAGAACCTACCCTGTTTCCTAGATGGTACCTTAATTTCTGCATGAGTGCAATCTATGGCACCCAGTACTTCAGGGTAGTACACTACCTGGTAGAACTATTGCATATTTCTGGCCCTTTCCTCTGAGCTATTGGGAAAATATATGTGCTAACTGCTATCTTGGAGCATGGCATCCTGGAACTGGTAGAGGATCCTGGATGCCGGTGACTGTGACACCCCCAGCATGTCCCCTGTTGGTCCTGAAAGGTTCTTGCAGCTAAGATTCTGAGGGCTACACATACCTTAGTTTCCACAGGGATGGGTTCCCCTTGGTTGGCTTTGGCTCTGAGTTGAGGGTAGCAGAGGTCACAGAGTTCCTGTAGTGTGTCCCTGTCCTCCCTGTTGTGCTTTACAATTTCCACATCATATAGGTTGCGATAACTTAAACATGGTCTGAAAAGTCTTCTCCTTTTTGGCCTTGGCCTATTGGCAGCAGCAGCAGCATTGGCTTCAGCCTCTAGCATATTAAAATGGATTAAAGCAGAAGAGGCCCCTAACATTCTGTCTGTGTAGACTTTCTGTGTCTGTACTCCAAAGGTTTTTACATTCTCAGGAAAGACCAGTATGGAGTCTACATGAATGCTTTATAGCTTGTTGAATGACAAATTCAAATTCTGTGCTCCCAGGGAGTGGTGGAGCCAGTTTAAAAAGATGAAAAAGGGAAAGGGTTTTACTCAAAGCTATTCCTAGTCTCCAAAAAGGAAGGCTTTTGGCATCCCATACTGGACCCTGTCCAGCTTAAAGCAATTTCTCAGGGTGCCAAAATTCAAAATCTTGACCCTTCAAAAATTACTACCCATGATAACTCCTCAGGCCTTCATGGGCTCAGACATAAACGATACCTATTTACACATTCCCATACAAACATCACACAGAAGTTTTCTTCACTTCAGAGCAAGCTCAAGTCACTTTCAGTTTTCAGCACTTTCCTTTGGATTGTCTACCACTCCAAGGGTTTTCAGAAAGTGCTTGGCTCCTGCAGTTGCTTTCTGCAGGACCAAAGGGGTCCAGAATTTACCCCTACCTGGATGAAATGCCTGGTACAAGCCATAGATCTGTTAAAGGTCCACAACAACTTGAAATTCACACAGGACTTCTTGACTTCCCTGGGGTTTGCACTAAATCTCAGGCAATCCATCACTGTCCCAACCAACCAGTTTTTTTAGGGGCACTTCTGTACTCCTTACTTTAGAGGTCCCCCCAGACAAAGTCACCTTTTTGATACACTACTTCCAAAAATCTAGGAAAAACAGTGCATCACAGCCAGAGAATTCATCAGAGCACAGGGATACGTGGCATCCTGTATCACCATGCTCCTAGCCAGGCTGCACATGAGGACGCTTCAGTGGCACCTAAAGAACTAGTGGTGCCAGAGCTCTATGTCCCCGGACACAGAAATACACCTGATACCTTGCCTCAAACAAGAGTTTGCATGGTTGGTACAAGCATACATCCAAAATCAGGGCCTCTCCTTCAGATTCACACCCCCAAGGTCAAACCCTCACCATGGATGCTTCGGATGTAGTCTGGAGGCCCATGTCTCAACACCTGCAAACTCAAGAAATATGAGACACTCAGTTCAGGAGGAAATACATAATTTGGAAATAACTCATGGAAGTACACAAAGAATTACTGGCCTTCAAAGAAAAGTAGATATCAGGGGACCTGGTAGTACAAACAGACAATACCACAGTCATGTGGTACATAAACAGGCAGGTAAGCACACATTCCAACACCCTGTAATGGCTAGCCATACAAGTCTGGGTGACTGCACACATTCTGGGGCTATACCTCAAAGTACAATATTTGCCAGGAGAACAAAATTCTGCAGCAGGTCACCTCAGCAGAAACTTGACAGACCCCCCTCCCATGAATGGCATCTGCAATGGCAAATATTTCTTAGCATAACTCTGAAATTTGGGTCCCACAGGTAGACCTGTTTGCCAGCAAAGACGACGCTTACCTGAAACAATTCTGTACCAGGACAAGTAAGACATCTGCATGGAGAACAGATGCCTTCTTCCCATGGACTCACCTCTTCATTTACACCTTTCGCCCTTGCCTCTTCTTCTTTGAATGCTGCTTCTAAAGATAAGGGAAGAGGGTCCAAGGGCCATACTTATAGTACTGGACTGGCCCAAACAACACTGGTTTACATTCCTCCTTGAGCTCACCAATCAGAAACTTTGGCTGTTACCATAGAGGGTAGACAACCTTACCGAAAACAAGGGGAGGATTGTGCAGCCCAATCTTCAGGCAGTCAGGCTTTCAGCCTGAATAATTCCACAGCACCCAACTGCAACACCAACTTAAGTCAGCAGGTGCAAAACACTCTAAAAGAGTCTAGAAGGCCTAGCAGTAGAAAATCTTACTTAGCCAAATGGAAAAGATTCTGCATTTGGTGGCAGAAGCACTGCCTTGAGCCAAGTTCAGCTAACATTTCAACAATCCTGGAGTACCTGGCCAGTCTGGTGGATAAAGGCCTCATTTATTTCTCCATCAAAATACATGCCTCAGCCATCTCTGCTCACAATCCCTACTCTTCCTCCAATCTTTTCACACCCCCTGCTGAAGCAACAACTTAGAGGTGTCATTCACATTAGACCACCCAGGAGGATACCCACCCTTCCATGGGACCTCAACTGTGTCCTAGAAAAACTGATTTTGCCTCCTTTCAAGCCTGCAGTTAATGCTTCTTTAAAGTTTCTTACTTGGAAAACTGCCCTACTACTAGCTATCACTTCAGCCAGGATGGTATTGGAGTTGCAGGCCCTTATGGCAGTGGAACCTTTCATTCTCTTCCATAAAGCATGGTCTGCTCAGACCTGGAAGGTGGTGCTGGAAGTCCAGAAGTAGAAAAGCCAGATAAAATGTTAATATTCCTTCTTCTGCCCAAGCAGAAAATAAAAGGCTCCAATCAAGTAAAATTCTTGTTTTAATAAAACAAACAGTCACACCAAGCGCTTTCGCTCAGCGTAGTGCTGAGCTTTTTCAAGATACATCAATTCAAACTCCCCAACCCTATATACATGCTAAAATACGATCAATTATTCAATTTATTCAAAAAAACTCCATTTAACCCTTCATTTCACCTTTTATAACAGATATATTCTTAACCAAACTTTTACTAACATAGTCTGTTAACATGTAAAAATACGTAAAAATACAAGTGACATGAAGCTCCACAATAATCATTATTTAAAATATGCATTAAGTTACCTTAAAAAATGCAAAAATAAAATCAAATGTTATAATGTTGTAAATTATATCCATTCATTTTTATTTTTAATATTCTGTCTTCCCATAAAAATAAGGAATTTAAATGTTACCATTTATTTATTTAATAAATTCATAACTAATTTTTTATTTTTGTTTGCGAAATCTATTAATAAGTTTAATACATCATATTAACATATTTCATAAAAAACTAGATAAAATAACATAAAAAATGTATAATAATTTTTATATACATATAAATTGAATCTTAATAATACCATAAATATAAATTCATATCCTTGCCTTCCTTAACTTCAGAACGCTGCTAATACTGCAAGCATCATTTAATCCTGGCCGCCTACCTGCATCTAATCTTAACTGCCATATTAATTCTTTATATTCTAAAACAGACCCCCAGTCACCACCCCTGCCATCTACTTTTACCTGATCTAAAGTAATGAATTTGATCTCCATCTTGGGACAAAAAAGAGAGTGTCTGTAAAAAGCATTAGTTTCTTTTTTCCTACTTATGTCATAATAATGCTCATGCATGCGTCTTCTTAGAGTTCTCTCGGTCTTTCCTATGTAAAAACTTTTACATTTGGTGCATATACCTAAATAGACAACACATTTAGTATTACAATTATAATAACCTCTTGGTTGGCATAAAAATTTCCTTGATGGTATGTATAATTTGTGCCCATTGAATATTGCTGGACATTGCTTACACATACCACATTTGTATGTACCTTCTTTTTTATTACTCCCATCACCCACCATTTGTTTAGTCTGATTCATTTCTAACATTTCTTTTATATTAGTGCCCCTACGCCTAATAAATCTGGGAAATTCTGGGATCATACTACTCAACCTATCATCCAACCTCAAAATTGGCCAGTATTTTCTTACACTACTTTCTACCACATCATAATTAATGCCAAAAGTATGGATATAACCTTTTTGTTCCAAATTTTGTAACCTGCTATTCACAGAATAGTTTGGCGTATCCACACTGCCTAACAAAGGTGGATATTTTGTCTTCCTATTGGTTGAAATTTCCATTGCTAGTTCATCAATCAATGGGCTTGGATACCCTCTTTCTAGAAATCTATCCTTTAAGAAATTGATTTCTTCCACAAACATTTGTGGTGTATTGCACATTCTAGAGGCACGAATAAATTGCCCCTTAACTATTCCTCTTTTCTGATACTCAGGATGGTTACTTTGAAAATGTAGGAATGCATTCGAATAAGTGGGCTTCCTATACACTCTAGATTTAAATCTATTAACATTGTCCTTAGCCAAATGCACATCCAAATAATCAAGGCTATCCAGGCTCAATGTGTGTGTAAAGGTTAGAAAAGAAGTGGTAGAATTAATGTACTTAATAAATTCTTCAACCTTAGTCCTAGAACCACTCCATATAAGGCAAATGTCATCCAAAAATCTGACATAATGTTTAATATTCCTTGCCCATTCTGTGCCAAAAATATATGTATATTCCCATTTGTGCAGAACTAAATTTGCATACACAGTGGCACAGGCTGCTCCCATTGCAACACCTGACTTCTGCCTATAATATTAACTGTTGAAACATACAAAATTATTTTCCAAAACCAATTCCATAAGCTCCCCCAACAGATTAATAGTGTTTGGGGCAAACCAGTTGGAAATAGATTATTTAAAAGAATGTGTTAAAGTTGGAAGAGTACCAAAGGGTTTAAGGTGTTTTAAATTTCCCAATAATGTGCAAAAGGATTCAAATTTAGTTCTGCACAAATGGGAATATACATATATTTTTGGCACAGAATGGGCAAGGAATATTAAACATTATGTCAGATTTTTGGATGACATTTGCCTTATATGGAGTGGTTCTAGGACTAAGGTTGAAGAATTTATTAAGTACATTAATTCTACCACTTCTTTTCTAACCTTTACACACACATTGAGCCTGGATAGCCTTGATTATTTGGATGTGCATTTGGCTAAGGACAATGCTAATAATAGATTTAATTCTAGAGTGTATAGGAAGCCCACTTATTCGAATGCATTCCTACATTTTCAAAGTAACCATCCTGAGTATCAGAAAAGAAGAATAGTTAAGGGGCAATTTATTCGTGCCTCTAGAATGTGCAATACACCACAAATGTTTGTGGAAGAAATCAATTTCTTAAAGGATAGATTTCTAGAAAGAGGGTATCCAAGCCCATTGATTGATGAACTAGCAATGGAAATTTCAACCAATAGGAAGACAAAATATCCACCTTTGTTAGGCAGTGTGGATACGCCAAACTGTTCTATGAATAGTAGGTTACACAATTTGGAACAAAAAGGTTATATCCATACTTTTGGCATTAATTATGATGTGGTAGAAAGTAGTGTAAGAAAATACTGGCCAATTTTGAGGTTGGATGATAGGTTGAGTAGTATGATCCCAGAATTTCCCAGATTTATTAGGCGTAGGGGCACTAATATAAAAGAAATGTTAGAAATGAATCAGACTAAACAAATGGTGGGTGATGGGAGTAATAAAAAAGAAGGTACATACAAATGTGGTATGTGTAAGCAATGTCCAGCAATATTCAATGGGCACAAATTATACATACCATCAAGGAAATTTTTATGCCAACCAAGAGGTTATTATAATTGTAATACTAAATGTGTTGTCTATTTAGGTATATGCACCAAATGTAAAAGTTTTTACATAAGAAAGACCGAGAGAACTCTAAGAAGACGCATGTATGAGCATTATTATGACATAAGTAGGAAAAAAGAAACTAATGCTTTTTACAGACACTCTCTTTTTGTCCCAAGATGGAGATCAAATTCATTATTTTAGATCAGGTAAAAGTAGATGGCAGGGGTGGTGACTGGGGGTCTGTTTTAGAATATAAAGAATTAATATGGCTGTTAAGATTAGATGCAGGTAGGCGGCCAGGATTAAATGACGCTTGCAGTATTAGCAGCGTTCTGAAGTTAAGGAAGGCAAGGATATAAATTTATATTTATGGTATTATTAAGATTCAATTTATATGTATATAAAAATTATTATACATTTTTTATGTTATTTTATCTAGTTTTTTATGAAATATGTTAATATGATGTATTAAACTTATTAATAGATTTCGCAAACAAAAATAAAAAATTAGCTATGAATTTATTAAATAAATAAATGGTAACATTTAAATTCCTTATTTTTATGGGAAGACAGAATATTAAAAATAAAAATGAATGGATATAATTTACAACATTATAACATTTGATTTTATTTTTGCATTTTTTAAGGTAACTTAATGCATATTTTAAATAATGATTATTGTGGAGCTTCATGTCACTTGTATTTTTACGTATTTTTACATGTTAACAGACTATGTTAGTAAAAGTTTGGTTAAGAATATATCTGTTATAAAAGGTGAAATGAAGGGTTAAATGGAGTTTTTTTGAATAAATTGAATAATTGATCGTATTTTAGCATATATATAGGGTTGGGGAGTTTGAATTGATGTATCTTGAAAAAGCTCAGCACTACGCTGAGCGAAAGCGCTTGGTGTGACTGTTTGTTTTATTAAAACAAGAATTTTACTTGATTGGAGCCTTTTATTTTCTGCTTGGGCAGAAGAAGGAATATTAACATTTTATCTGGCTTTTCTACTTCTGGACTTCCAGCGCCACCTTCCAGGTCGTGGAATTATTGTTTTACTGGTACTGTTCACCTTTTGGCGTTTTTTTCTATGGTCTGCCTCAGAACTAACCCTTCTTTCATGCTTAAGGTGGTTACAAATGTGTCTGTAAATCAGACCATTCATCTACCTACTTTATTCCCCATCCCTCATAACAGAGGGGAAAGAATGCTTCACTCTTTGGATGTGCACAAAATGTGATGTTTCTACCTAGATGGGACAAAAGCATTGAGGAAATCAGACCAGCTATTTATAACCTTCACCCCTGGCTCTGAAGGAAAGCCAGCTTCTAAACAGACAGTTTCCAAGTAGCTATCCCACTGCATTTTTTTATGTTACAGCCATCATGGCAAAACTTTTCCTAAATTGAGTAGGTCACACTCAACTAGGGCCACTGCTACTTCTGTAGCTTTCCTTAAGGGAGTCCCCACTAAGGACATTTTGGAGGCAGCTACCTGGTCTTCTGTATATGTATATTCACAAGGCACTACCACTTGGCAGCATACCTCTCAACTGTACAGATGTTCACAGAATGTCCAGATTTTTCCCTCATATTTTTTGGGCAGCCATGATGGTGCAGCGGTTAGTGTTGCTGCCTCACAGCAAGAGGTTCTCCGGTTCGATGCTCAGGTGCCTTCTGTGCGAAGTCTGCATGTCCTCCCTGTGGTCACGTGGATTTCCTCCGGGAGCTCCGGTTTCCTCCCACACCCCAAAGTCATGTTGTAGGTGGATTGGACACTCTAAATTGTCCCTAGCTGTGAGTGTGTGCATGTGTGTGACTTCTGTGGAAGGTTGGGTGCTGGGCTGGCAACTTGACACTGTAAAAACTCCACTACCAATCATGAGCGGACAGGTGATCTGCTGTGGCGACCGCTAACCGGGAAAAGCCGAAAGAAGAAGAAGATGCTGTAATCAGCATCTATGAAACACAGACAAAAACAGATGCAATCCATTAATAATCTACACCATTATAAAAATGCAAACATGTAGCTAGCCAAACTGATATTGAGGAGAGTTGTATATGTTTGCAAGACTGCAAAAATGCTTTTTTTTCAGGATGTTTTGTCACCTACATACTGTAGATTCTGAAATGTATTTAAGAATAATGTGACGCAAAGGCTTTTACACTTTTATCTGTATGCATTAGTTAGACGTTTACTAATGGCATGGGCATGTTTGCCAAGACATTTCAGAGGTACATATGATTGACAATACATGAAAATGAAATTCTGTGTGATAAATATGTACAAATGTTTCAGGGGCAGGTCCTTTGATAACACATTTAGCATTTCAAAAATATTTCGTTAGAAAAATGGGTCATTTGCCTCTTCTTTTATGGGGGGCTGTGTAATAAATATGTACAAATATTTCAGGGACAGGTCCTTTGATAGCATGTTTAGCATTTCAAAGATGTTTTGTTAGTAAAATGGGTCACTTTCCTGTTCTTTTCTGTGTGGGGGGGCAAAGATGACTTACTGTTATGGCACAGACAAGAATGGACAGATCTTTTGGGGAGAGCAAAGGTGAGTTACTATTATGGCACAAACAAGGATATGTTACTCTTGTTACTCTCCTTGTTTTTGCATCCTGCCTGTTGTTAGTATTTCACACCTGTAGACTGTTTTATGTTTCTCCAGTGGGTAACACCGACTGGCTATCTTTTGTTTTATCTGGAAACAGTTATTTAGTTATGTGAAACTTACATGTGTTATGTACCAGATGTCTTTTAGGACACCTACAGGTATACCACTCAGTTGGTTCAATCCACCAAGCCCCTCCTTCACCAATGGGGAAAATCAAATAATCGTTGATGGGTTTCATCAACATGGTGCTTTTTTCTAGGAAAGGAGATGAAGATATATGGCACACAGCATGCAATTATGGCAGCAAATCATGCAGAATGCGAATGCCATGGACGGCCATAGCAGAACATATGAACAGGTGCACCACAGGGCTACTGATATTATCATTAGGGCATGCAGGTGAGCAGCTGCAGTGGACCGGGACCAAATGGTTACAGGTGGAGAGCCTACTACGGAGCCCCATTAATTCCCAATGAATAATTCCTGGCCAATATAAGAAATCAAGAAAGCTCTCAGGAGAGTGCAGGTCAGAATGTACTGGATGTGGCCACAACACCTTCCGAGACAGCAAGCACATCCCAGGAGGAGCTTCCAGGTAGGCTTTGCTTTCTGAACAGCTGAACAGTTGAATAGTGTTGTATAGTAAAACAAATGAAATTAATAAGTTAATTCTGTGTCATGTGTTTTATTGGGGGGATTGAAGATTGCTACAGTTATAAGCTTAGATTGGAGCTGTCACATTCTTGTTGACATTAAACTTAATGCACATATAAATCAGTAAATGTATTACCCACTATGCTACTGTTAATTATGATGATGTTGCCCTTACCTCTTGCTTAACTTCTTCCAGGACTGTTTGAACTAGGGAGGAGATGATAAGACAAACATTTGTTATGTCAATACTGCTGAGCAATAGTGTGTGATGTTGATCTCAGGCTTGTTGTGTACTGTGTGTAATAAATGGCAGCATGATTAGTTTGTTAGCATATATATTTACTATAGTAATGCAGGTATTAATCTATTCCTGTGTTTCTTGCTTTTATCATAGGTGATCATGACAGTGAGAATGTGGGTGCTCTGCCACCTGATGTCAATGTATTAGCTGATTCTGATAGTGATGGTGACCAAAGTGAGGCACGGTCGGAGGTGCAGATGTTAACTCTGACACTGAGGTTGACATACAGCCATCCCCTGCATTTCCATCAGACACAGCCAGTAGGCCTATGCCTACCCAGTCCAATGAGCCCACAAATATTGGACAGGTAGAGGGCAAGGACATTGATTGGGGAATTGTGGCTTCTGCAGCTTCAGTGCCTGTTGATTTTGGCCATAGCCAAAGTGAGGGCGAAGTTCCACATCGGATTGATAGGGGTGCTCATAGGGGGCCTGCTATTCCTCCTCCACCTGGTAGAGGTGTTAATTCTCATGCCACTCAACATGTTTAATTTGTCATGGGGGCACAGGCACATTCCCATAGGTGCTCCAGGCAAATGCTCAGGGTTGTGGATGTGGCACAGTCTGACATGAGTGACTGCCTCCACTGTGTTGCTGATTCACTGTATCAGATAAATGACATGTTGGAAAGAGGGATGTCTGTGATGGACCATGGGGTGTCTGTCATGGAGCAAGCAGTGTCTATGATGGAACATCTCCTGGGAGGGAAACGGTATCCTCGTGGGCGTAGGTCAGCCACATCATCTGCTGTCAGCCAATGTGGCCATGCTTGATCACAGTCCCATAGTGCCAGTATTTCCACTGCAACGTCAGTGAGTGTGTTGCATACATCTAGATGTAGCAGGCCATGGGGTCATGGCCCTGGACATCCCCGTGAAGTGAGCTCATCCAGCAGATATCAGTCACATTCACCTCGGGTGTGGAGGTGCCAATGCCACTGCTCTCCGAGCCAGTTCTCATGGTCAGGGATGTCAACAATGAACTGCTGCCTCTACCATGCATGGCTCACATCTGTCTGACAGACCAAGACAAAGAGATAGCACAGAGATGGGCTGTAATTATGCAGACACTCACACACCAATTTCACCTGGAGAACCCCTACAGACACACACACACAACATTTACTCATTTTGTCTCACTGGCCATTTGTTCTTTTATCTCAATGTCTGCCTTCTTCTCCTTCTTACTCAACCACATGCACTCACCCACCTTTCGTGTCAGTCTAGGCTTCTTGCTCCCCCACACAACACCCTGTGCAAGTGATTGTAACTGTGCCATAACCCTGTTTTATATCTTTTGGATTCAGGGATACAAACACTGTGTCTGATGCTCAGGGTGCATAGCTAACTTAGTGTTTAGTACATCTGCATTTGTGTTTTTGAACTGATCATTGTATCTTTGATTTATACTGACCTTGGAAAGTTAAACAGTTGATAGCATCAAAATTTCATGACTGTGTAGTGAATGCTGTTGTAAGGATTGTGAAGTCAGAAACTGCAATGTGTATAATTACTTCCTAACTTCTCTCTGTAATAAATCTCATACAACACCCTGTGCAAGTGATGATATCTGTGCCATATCTCTGCTTTCTACCTTTTGGCTTCAAAGATACAAAGGCTGTGTTTGATGCTCAGGGTGCGTACGTAACTTTTAGTGCTTAGTATATCTGCATTTGTGTTGTTGAACTGCTCATTGTACCTTTGACTTTTATTGGTTTTGGAAAATTAGTCAGCTGACAGCATCAAAATTTCACAACTATATAGTGAATGCTCTTGTAAGGGTTTTGAAGTCAGAAACTGCAATGTGTATAATTACTTCCTAACTTATCTCTGTAATGACTCCCACACAACACCGCAAGTGATGATAACTGTGCCATATCCATGTTTTATATCTTTTGGATTCAGGGATGCAAAAGCGTGTCTTATGCTCAGGGTGTGTAACTAATTTAGTGCTTAGTACATATGCATTTGTGTTGTTGAACTGCTCATTGTACCTTTGACGTGTATTGGCCTTTGAAAGTAAAGGAGTTGATAGCATCAAAATTTCATAATTGTATAGTGAAAGCTATTGTAAGGGTTGTGAAGTCAGAAACTGAAATGTGTATCATTACTTTCTAACTTCTCTGTAATGAGTTTCCAGGACAAACATATGGTGCACATCATAAGTCATGCCATCATATTCAAATCTTAAGATTGTATGACAGCACCTCATCAGAACAGTAATATAGTATTATGCTCTCTTTTGCATGTACCTCAACAGACACAAGCTGCAGCTGGTGAGACGACAGGGCTTTCTCAGCAAGATGATACAGGGCCTACAAACCATGCTATGATGTATATGGATAAATTAAAAGCCATGTCACTGTAATCTGTCTTGGATAGGATGAGTTGATGTCTGCCTGGCATCCAGGCCAGTGTCTGACCATGCCCTGGTGGGATAATTACATATCCAAACATCTGATATAACTGATAACGTCAGCAGTGTATGTTGAGAAAATGGTAATAACAGTGTCTCACTTGCTGTGGTAAAAGGATTTCCATAATGTCAAGCAAGAAAACACATAGTTGACTGCAGTGAGAATAGAACCCCTACCTAAATACAGCGACTTCAGAACACAGACAGTATTTAACACAGGTGCCACAGCAAGTCTGACTTTTGCAAGACTGCAGCTGAACTTATAGTACATGACAAAAGCAGGACATGTGTGAGACAAAATGTTTGCAGGCCTGCATTGTTTCATAGCTTTATAGGTTCATGCAAAGCTAATACCATGATGGCCCTAGGTTCATAGGTTCATGGGAGGTTACTTAGGCTAATGGCCCTAGGGCCTTTTAAAGCCTAGGGAAGTTGTACCATTGTTCCCTTATAGACCAAGATATGTAGTCCATATTTGTGAATCCATGATCAGCACTGGTTGCCCCATCTAAGAGTGACATAGGTGAAACCCCTGGGGTAATTTTACAATATCCCTTTTAATTGTCCAAGTTACACGTAAGTAGTGTTATCGATGAGCTCAGTTTCATGTGAATTGGGAGTTTGTTCCATAGTAGTGGCAATCTCTGGGAGACATAGCTGTCTCTCCAGCATGTCCTGTTGATATTACAGGCCAGGATAAGGTCCCTACAGTGAGTAAGTCTTGTCCCATTTGATTTGTGGAGGTGCAACATTTTCATTAAGGCAGGTTTTGAGAGTGGTCTGTAGGCCAGGCACAAGTAACCTCAAAGTAGTCTATTTGATACAGAGTACAGTGACAGGGCCTTCATTCTGTCCATGTAGGTCATGTGTTGAAGTCCCTGGATTTTCTTGATAAGAAACCTCTTAGGTTTTTCCAGCTGCTGCAGGTGCCTGGTGAGGTACATGCAAAAGGGAATACTGTACTCTATTATTGGTCTGATGAGGGATAGGTACAGTTGATTGATAACATCTTTATTCTTGAATGCTACTTATGAGGTGTGCAAGTAAAAGGCCTTCCTTTACACTGTGGACATATGATGATTAAAGCTGATGTTACTATCAGCCTGCATTCCCAAATCTTTCACCATTGTGTTGGAACTAAGGGGGTATTATTAATAGTGTAATTTGCAGGTACCTGTCCTTTGCCAAAAGGGATAATAGTGCATGCTTTTGGGTTAAGTTTGTGAAAGGGATAATAGTGCATTTTTCAGGGGTTAAGTTTAAGTCTATGTCTTTGGCAACAATCATTTAAGCCCATTTTGTAGTATGTTGACATTGTTTGGGAATTCAATGGTTGCACGCAGTTTGCAGTTGTCTGCAAACTTGGTGAGCCACAGGTCATCTGCTATCACCTGAATTTCTGAGAAATAGATTCCAAACAGTAGGAGTCCCACCAGAGACTTTTGAGGAACAATACTGGTAACAGGTCTGCTGGTAGAGGTAGAATCCCCAAGTATGACTGTATGCGTTCTGTTTGGTGAGCCAGTTGGCTACCAGTCTAATGACATATGGGTCAGTCTCCAGGTGGATGAGTTTCTCAATGATGCCTGAATGAGGGATTGTGTCAAAGCCCTTGGCAAAGTCAAGACAGGCAGTATGTACTGATTTGCCTTAATTTAGGGCTTTGGTGACATTCCTGAAGAATTCCACTAGCTTTAACAGGCATGATCTGCCCTTAATGAAGTCAAACTGGGTCAGTTCAAGAGTTTGAAGGTCACCAGCATCCTTGTTGATAAGAGGCAAGATGATTCTCTCTATGGCTTTACAGACAAGGCTGGTCAGGCTTATTGCTTTATAGTTCCCTGGGTCTGTTGAGGGACCCCATCTGTGCAAGGGCAGTACTGTTGCTGTTTTCCACTCTGCTGAGACAAAAGCAGCATTTAGATTGTAGTGGAAGAGAGTACCCAGTAGTTCCACCAACTGTCCCATAGAGGCTGTATTTTTGGTCTTGGTGAGTGTGGTTATGACCTGTTCTTTGGAGATGATAGCTAGAGAACTGGTGACAGGTATGCTTTGGGGTATGATTGCTGGAAACAGGGGTGTTAAATTTTTGTCAAACCTGTCTGCTAACAGGTTGGTGATGTCCTTAGGTTCAGTATGTCTGATACCATCCACTATGAATTCAGTGCAAAGTTGGGCCTTCTCTTTCATATTACAGACATAGCTAAAGAATGCCTTGTGATCATCCTTAGCTATGGATGCTAATTTAGTTTCATAATTAGCTTTAGAGGACTTTACAATATATCTCATTTGCTTGCTCAAGCTATGGAAGGTGTTTTTCCACTGAGACTGTTCCCTCTAATTACTGGACATCAGTTTATTTCTCATATTATATAATATATTTATGCTAGCTGTCCACTAGGGCAGCTTGTGAACAATTTTTGATTTGTTCTGATACAGCTAAGTCTATACACTGGTAAAGATGTTTTTACAGGGTATTTGTGTACACCTCCGTATAGGAGTCTTTACTGTCAGTGGTGGCAGGATGTTTAAAATTATGTATGCCATTAGTTAGGAGGCTATAGTTTGCTTTGGAGAAAATGTTCAACCTTTTGGATCCTGAGGGGGAGGCAGTATGATTGTTACATTGAACGTGATTGATTTATGGTCAGAACTTACTAGGGAGGGTCTCACTCATGGGGTGATGCATTAATCTTCCATGTGGGTGAGTACTAGGTCAAGGTAATTTCATCCCCTTGTGGGGTTGTGGACTAACTGCTCCAGAGCACTTGTGTTTACAAAGTGCAGGGACCTTAGGGCAAACATGTTTGAGCTCATATATGTATCTCAATCGATGGAAGGATAGTTAAAGTTACCCATGCCTAGGGTGTTTGGCTATATTATGAGTGACTCATGTAGGTCCAGGAAGACACTGCGTGGTTTTCATGGTTCAGGTTGGTGGACCTGTAGGTAACAATGACATGGTGAGGGTGGGGGGGGGGGGTCTTTCCTACATTTAGTTGGACTTGGAGTAACTCTAGGGAGTTATACTGCTTAACCAGTCTTGAGATGTACTTGTCTTTCATGAAGATGGCTACACATCATCCTTTGTTTCTTTCACTTTCATTTTGTGGCCTGAACTTGTGGAAGGCATTATAGCCCTTCATGGCTGGAGTACTCTCTGAGGCCCTAAACCACGTCTCTGTGACTGCACAGACATTGACATCTTCCCAAATAAGTAGTGCCTCCATTCAGTGTAGTTTCTGATTTACCCTCCTAGCATTAAGCAGCATAACCTTGAGTTTGTCTTTTGAGGATATTTGTACATCAGGGATTTTGTTCTTAAGACATTGCCTAAAAAAGCCACTATGGGGGAGGCAAGTACCTCCTCTAGTAACCGAAAGGCAAAAGGTGACAGATGACGACCATTCCTGGTATACCAGTGTGGTCTGTTGGCCATATTATCCCAGGCTGACAAATACTAGATCTCCCTGGACTGACACCAGTAGCTAAGCCAATTGTTAAAGTTGATAATTATTTTGTTTGTAATGAGGTATCATCCTGGGTGAAGGTAGAATGCTGCTTTTGGCTACTGACATATCTGTCTGGGACAGATAATCTGAGAGCTCTGTCATATGTCTCTTCATATAGTCCAGTGAGGTACATTTCAAGTCACTAACTTCAACATGGAGTACGACAGAGGTGTAACTGTGCTTGTTGTTGAGAGACTTGAGTGCGTGCATGACTTTGCAGATCCTGGCACCTGACAGGCAGCTGACTGTGACTTTCTCCTTGTACAACCTGGTGAGGTGGACATCTGTCTGTTTCACTATGGATTTGCCTATAGCCAAGACATTGATTTTCAGGTATTTTGCCTTAAGGGTTTAATGGCTGACATACTGATATGTTTGTTTTTATGTGTAGTGGGTTCCATTGGAGCTGTAATGTGTGCAGAAGGTTTGCATTTGTGAGATCTCGTCTCTTTTGGTAAGCTTCTAATAACTACCTCTGTGTATGTGTGGTTATGTGTTGCGCACTTGGTCTGTTGAGGAGGGAGAATGTGTGTGTTGACAACCTGTTTGATATCTGGTTTGTTGTTACCTGAGAGAGAGAGAGAGAGAGAGACAGACAGGCAGACATAATTTATTCTAGATTCATTGTATAGTTGCATCTCTTGCATATTATAATTTTAGTTTTCATGAGTACATGGTTGTAAGTACACATAAGGAAATAGAAGCTTAACTTTCTAAAAACACAAGTACCCTTATTAAGCACATTTAGATGGTCATTGTTAGCAGAGTGTTTTTGTGAGCAGCAACAACTGGGCCTGTCTCTGAGGGACACAGGTGTCAGCACAAAGGTGACATTACAATCAGCCAACTAGTGAAGGTTGCGCTAGAACAGAGTCATTGAGGAGCACTTCTTCACATGCAGTGGGAGCCTATAACAGAGGAGTGTGAGCTGTTGATATATCTGTCTCTCCTGCATGTTCTGTTTATGTCACAGGCTAGGTTGAGAACCCTTGCCCAAGTTATTCCTGTCCCATTTGATTTGCAGATGTCCAACATTTCCAGTAGGGCAGGGTCTGAAACTTCTCTGTAGGTCAGGCATAGGTTACCTCTCAGCAAATTTCAGGAAACTGAGTACAGTGACAGGTCTTGTACTGTTTCCATGTATGTGATGTTTGGAGGACCTGCATTCTCCCATTCACAAATCTCTATTTTTTTTCTCTAATTGCTGTAGTTGTCTGGTGAGGTACAGATAGTAGGGAGCCGTGTACTCACTTAGTGGTCTGATAAGGGTGGAGTACAACAGAGCTTTGACCTCCCTGGTCTTGGATGTGATGTCCATAAGGTTGATGTGCGCAATGCAGAATGTGTGTCTCACCACTGTGGACACATAGTGATGAAAGTGTAGATTGCTATAAATATATGTTCACAAGCCTCACAACACTGTGTTTGAGCTGAGAGGGGTACTGTGTTGATAATAATTAGCAGGGGTACTTCATTGCCAAAGGGGATGATAAGGCATTGTTTGCTGTAAGGTTCAGTCTGTGAGTTTGGCACCAATAATTTGCCTCTGTCAGCCCCTTCTGTAACATGTTACCATCACTGGGGGAATCTATATGAGTGTGTCCAATTAGCAGTCATCTGCAAACGTGGTAAACCACAGGCCACCTACTATTGGCTGCCCTTCAGGGAAGTAGTTTCCACACAGTTGATGGGCCATAACAGATCCCTGTGGTATTCCACTGGTGAGTGGGCTAGTGGTGGAGGTGCAGTTCCAACTTTGAGAGTGTGTGTTCTACTGATGAGCCAGTTGCCTATCCAGCTAGCACTGTATGCCTTAATTCCCAGATGGAACATTTCCACTATGAGACATGAATCGAGGATATTGTCAAAGGCCTTGGATAACTAAACGTAGGTAGTATGTCCTGTTATCTGTTATCCAGGTCTTCGAGATCAGTATCAATGAAGTCCACAAGGTTCAATAGGC
This sequence comes from Protopterus annectens, assembly GCF_019279795.1. Lineage (NCBI taxonomy): Eukaryota > Metazoa > Chordata > Ceratodontiformes > Protopteridae > Protopterus > Protopterus annectens. The sequence goes on along the minus strand of NC_056741.1, from coordinate 1,056,409,836 downwards.
AAGATCTATCCTTGACAAACATAACATGGGTTGACTCAAGTGTGTTGCAGGTCAACTATGTCCATATGGATAAGGTCCATGGTTATCCCTTGCCTAACCTTGTAGATGAGGCTTGTTAGGCTTATGGGTCAATAGTTATCTCTGTATGTTATCAGATTGATGTGCATTGCATATGAAATAACATTTGATATTACTTTCTGTAGGGTAGATGATACATGCATAGAGAAAGTACTGAGACACTAGGGTTGCAGTGCTTGGTGGACAACACATGGCTGTGTTGTAAATATATGACATACTGTGAGATAGGGCCTTCATTTTTTTAATCTTTACACATGTAATTTCATGTCATACACACAAAATGGACAATAAACAGCAGTAATACTTAATAATATGTAGTTTTCCATTGTGCAAAAATTAGCAAAGTCTATACACATGCAAGACAGTTATGAGTGAATCTATGAAACACATGCTACTTTACTAAGTCTGTGGCAGCACATGTTAATGCATTGATACATTTTTTTGGGACCAGATAGTACTGGGTTTGAATCCTTTCTCTCCCTTTTTTTGTTATTTTTTTTCTTTTCCCATGTTTGGATGCGGAGCCTCTCAGTGCAAACACAGGAAATGGAAAAAAATGAATATCAGGTTTGGCTGTATTTATCTAGTGTGCACGAAGTGCAACAGTGTGCAAACTGGAGCCCAGAAGAAGACGGGACCTAGACAGCCAAAAACAGAAACCAAATGCCTTCAATTAATACTACTGGACATCACACAAACCCACTAAGTGATGATGCAAGATAGTTAACAGCGAAACGTTAAGAATGAATAGTAAAATAGGCCATACCATGTAACTAATCTTGTGGCATCAGGTGTAAGTGTCATGCTAGAGTAATGATGGTCCTAGGTTCTAGCAAACGGGTGCAACCTTTGTTTTGCTGTTGTGACAGGGCAGTTTAGAGCAATGAACTGCAACATAGACAAGTGTTTTCTTAACCTTGTTGTGGCAACAGGTATAAGTGTAGGACTATATATGGTCCTGGGTTCAAATACAGCATATTCTTTACACTTTTACTGTTGTTCCACTTCCCAGTATAGTCACTCTCACTTATAACACTTGACATAGTTGATATTAATTATATGTATGAGAGCTAAAACACTAACATTGTGTCAGTTATTTCTTTATTTATCTATGTCTTATCACATTTATTATCAAATGTATGACTGTGGGTATGCTGTGTACTATGTTCCTGTAAGTATATTTCTGCTTTCTGGAGTGACACAGCCTTCACACTTGACTAACACACTTACGCAAGTGTCTGTACATCAAATAACTCTGAAATTGCATTGCTTGCCACTGTTGTGCACCTCTTACCATTGCACACCATGTTTGGGTGATGGTGTGTGGTGCACAAGATTTTCAAACAATGTGCACATTCCCAGTAAATGCAATAACTGGAATTAGTGGAAACCATCAGTCTCCATTGCTCTTGATCCATGATAGACATGGCAGATGTTGGTGGAGAGAGTGTGAGATTTAGGGCTCAGACACAGGGTCTTCTCTATTTCTCTCTCTCTCTCTCTCTCCAAAAAACAAGATTTTTGTTAGACTCCTAGTGAAACACCACAGAGCCAGGTTGCTGCAGGGGGACTATTCTGGGTCCCAGTATAAGTCAGAGGTTTGGGATAGTTTGGCCCGGGCTCTGACCAGTGCCACTGGTATTCCCCACACTGGTGACCAATGTAGGTGCCACTTTAGTGACCTATGTCAGAGGAATTTAGGATGGAAGACATCCCACAACATAATAACAGCACAAATTCAACCAAAAGAATGAAGAAACACAGCTTCGAGTCCAAGAACAACCACTGGTTAAAAAATGGAACTTTTGTTAAAACAACCACACTTTAAAAACTTAATAAAATAAGTGAAAAACAAAGAAATTATTGAAAATACACCAGTTAAGTGCTTTCATCCCAAAGCTTTGAGGGGCTTCATCAGAACTGAAAATACAATAGAGTAACACTCTCTAAAAGCATCAATGCCTCATAATTACTTAATACCCAATTAAACTTAACCAATTGAAACCTAACAACATTTAAGGAAAGACCAACCACAAGGCCTAGAACAATTAACCCTACAAGTGCCTTAATTTTAAAACACAGTTGATGTTTAGATTTTCATTGAGACCTGAGTAGACAAAGGCATTCAAATGAAGTTGCCATTTTAATTCACAAACACCTAACTGCACTGGTGACACTTTCCCTTGTAAGTCATTCACTATTTGCTGAACCACTGCAAAATGAAATCCATGTTCTTGAAACTCACTTATATACTTACTTAAGGCATTAGTTAATTTTCCTTTCTTTATATCCAAAAGATGCTCATAAATTCAATCATGAAACCTTCTTGTAGTCTTTCCTATGTAAAATACAGGACAATGTAGGCACTTAGCAATATAAACTACATTATTAGATTGGCAATTGTAGTGACCCCTAACATGTAGCCTAGTTTGCCCAAATTGAAAATGCTCTTTGGTAACCAAAATGTGTGGACATTATTTACAGATACCACATTTATAGTTTCCCAAAGGTTTACTACTAGGCTGCTTAGAGCAATAACTGCAAGTCTCCAATTGATTTTTAAAAGATAGATCCATTTAAATACAATAGTTGGGGTATCACCCAGTAGGTTACCAATGCCCTTGTCAAGGGAAAACAGATTCCAGTTTTTCTTGACAGCATTGACTATACCTTACCCACACATGTGTAAGTATCAACTGCATAGAGTACTTGTAAGGCTTAAAAGCTGAATATAGGCAAGACTGGTATTCTTAATGCTCTTCTGCTCTGTTCTGTTTTTTTCCTCAGCTGCCATGGAGAGATATTGCAATTTTAGGATCTATGCCACTAGACTGGTGAGGATGAGGGAAGCATGTGGTATCTATGCAGCAAAAGAGTGGTGTTATTGTAGCAGCTTGTCTGGTATTTTTATACAGTTGTTTCAAACTAAACATGCATATTCCAACTGTAAAAGCAAGTATGCATGCATTAGTCTGTAGCACAAACCAAAAGTACAATATTAGATTTTAGTCTGAGGTGGTGGGTTATGTGTAACTTAAAGGTTTAAAGTAAAAGCTCTGTACCAGTGGCACACACGCCCTGCTGTAAACTGTAATCTGGATAATTGGAACATGCACAAGTAAAGGAGTACTTGCTGCAATCTGTAGTATAGTGTGCATCTGTTATGAGCTGCTAGTCTTGAAAAGTAA